>NW_024582398.1:64965-79775 GCF_018398535.1 Haplochromis burtoni
CACACACACACACACACACACACACACACACACACACAGGTCTCAGTAAATAAATATAGCAAATGCTTCACTCTCACACTTTTGCTAATTACTGAGAGACAACTGGGCTCAACTATTCAGCAAATGCTCCCAATTAAAATAAACTGTGCTCAAAACTGTAGGTAGAAAATGTTCTTAAGCACACAAACCTTTCTTTCACATTAAAGAGTGAGCGGTAACTTTATTTATCCAGAACCCGGATCACTCAGTAGCTTAAATTTCTATGCACATCTCCATATTTCGAAAGCAAGCAGGCCATCACTTTACACATACCTACTGTCTCTAAGACAAGGACAGCTGTGAACCCCAGCTGTCCTTGGGGTAAATAAAGGCTGGGTAAATTTTTACCCAGCCTTTATTTATTTGTATTTAACCCTTACCATATTTTCTTTTAACTGAAAACAGGTTTTTGTGTAAGTATCACAATATCTTACGATTGTGACAGTATTACTGGAATGGCTTAGTCTTTAGGGGAGCAGACAAGCTGAAAGTTCACACTTATTTAAGATTAAAACTGGATTCAGATTTCTGAACTGTATAAAGACTTCACACAGAAGCAACGATTTTGTGCAATGCAGCAGGCCTAGTTCTAATAATACTGTAATTCATCTTTAATTCAAATTAGCATTGATTAGCAAAAAGTTGTCATGATTCCAAGCCAATTTAAAGCTGCTTGATTCTGGAGACGTTTTAAAGTAATTGGTCATATATCGGTGCACTCAGCAAATGGGTTGAGAGTGAGCCAAGAAGAGCGCAGTCATCAATATCTCTCTTGTGCTTTCTAAGGTCTAAGCCACTCAGATTTTTTTTGTTTGACCATTCTCCTCATGTAATAATGCTTGTTTAAGATTTTTTTTCATTACTCAAACCCAAGAGAATAAATTTCAAAGGAAAAAATATACTGTTCATTTGTTAAGCTTTGAATTTTTTCCTTTCTTCTTCTGGGTCACGTAACTCTTATAACAATGATATGACATTAAATTAAAAAATAATACTTCTGGGATCACTTATGATTAATTTCCAGTCAAGAAGGATTAAAAAGCAGTAACTATAAATTTCCATGGTGGTATCGTTAGGCTCTGTTAGTTATTACTGTTCTGGCTGCAGCCCTAGAACAGATAAACACACTGAAGACTTGGGCATAAATATAAACGAAACATTTTAAAGTGTAAAAATGAATTAAAAAAAACAAAAACAAAACACAGAATATGTTAAGTGATTTTTTAAACAGATTTATTATTTTAAATGTCCTTAAAAGACAGTGGAGTTCACGCCTGGAAGGACTTACGATTGCACCAGAGCTCCTGTTTTTGGGGACTTAACTTTAGTAACATGTATACAAAATTGGAAACCTGGCTACTTTACATGAATTGCCACACATGTAAGTTTTTCCGACTTTAATTTGTTCCCTTTACATTTTTTCTCCAATTTTAAATCATTTATGAATTGTACCTGAGAAATTGACACACAGTAATTGTAATCCAACTGCAATTTACATTGAAGAGTATGTTTTGTACACAAAACTTTTGGGTGGCATGCTTTTGTTCGGAGTCAGTGAACCCCTTAATGTACGTTGATGTAGCCTTGAACTCCATTCAGTTTCAGTAAAATGCCTAATCCCTGCTTTGATGACCGCACAGTGATCGAAAAGGACACTGCCGAAGGCTTGGCGAAAGCCTGCCGTGTCATATCCTCAAGGGATTGTACGCCTCAAACACACTGAATTTCACACTGAATTAGCCAGACCAGCTGGTACAGAGAGATATTGATTTTCCAACTGAGTTGAGAAGGGAGGAAGGAAATGTAGCATGCAGACAAGAGAGAGGGAGAGAAGAGGACGTCATGTGAGAAGAGCAGCACATGTGTGAGGAAGGGCAAAGAGGCAGAGTGAAAAATATTTGGACCTGGCCATGTATATTCTAGGTGTCATCCACAGCTTTTATTCCCCTCGGGCTTCACACTTAGTCTCAGTCTACTGTGAAAACATCATCAATAAAGATTCCAATTATAACCCATACCTTTTTGTCTTTGGTGGTTTGGTTTGAAAAAGGCTTTTATCCTCTTTTAACAAGACGGAGGGATCTGAGGCTAAGCATATTACCAAGACAAAACACTATGCCAGGTGACAGAGACAATTACAGCATCCAGATGCTGTTTAAAGCTGCTGGCACAATGCAATCTGTGTTAGTCTCCATTCTACAGAGAACGTGCTCGTTTTCAGTAAATTCTCTATGCAAGAACACATCATATAGAAAGGTAATTAACTAAGTGACAAGAATTTTTGGCTACATCAAGCAGAGCTGTTGGGAGATGATGGCAGTAAAGAGCAAAGCAACTAAGGTACACTGAAAATAATATTCAGACAAAGCCAACCAACCAGTGATTGAGTAGTACTTTATACCTGTGAAATATTTAAATCTTGGTATTTCAGACACTTCCACTGAGATTGTATGCTATCATTCAATCAATCCTTAAAGTGTAACAATCTGATGAAGGTGCAAAGAGCCTTACCTTGCCATTACAGGGCTGCTGGGAGAGCTCGGAGGAGCACCAGAGGTGGGTGGCCATCTTGCAAGATTTACAACGTAGGCCCTGCTTGGAGTTTCCTGCATTAACGCCAAACATTACACGTGTTACCATAAGCCTGTGAGGAAATATTTCTGTAGCTTTGAATCAATCATTAGCTAGTGATGGTATTCTAATGGTAGCAAAGATGAGGTGTGCCAGATGTGTGCCTCATTTGTGGTTCCTGTATCAAGTATAAAATAAACCAGCTCTGTCACTCACATACATTGTAGTTTGTGTGCAAAATGTTACAGAAAACTAATGTTACATATTAGGCACAGTTAGTATATCCACCTTCAGAAATGGCCTTTGTGCATAAACTGACATGGTTTTAAATTGGTCTACACTGATGACCATCCAAAGACAAAGGGACACAAAGACATCAGTTTGGTGGATGTTACTGGTAATCCCATTTTACATAAACAGCACTGCTGAGATAGGTCAGCATGCCAACAGAACAAGAAGGCAAAACAACTCCCAGTGGAAGCATGTACAGAGGTCCATAAAGCCTGCTGTCGGATGATTTCATTGGGACCAATGAGCAAATAGACTGCAAACTGCCCACAGTGACTGGGCAATAATAAGAAATGAGCTATACCGGTAGTCCATTACAGGGTACCTATTATGCTCATTTCCAGTTTCATGTTTTTATATCTAGACAGATAACTTTGCATGATAGCAGTTCAAACTAATCCTTAATTATCCTGGCACTCCTCCACATCATACTCTGTCTAAAACAAGCCACTTTAACTCTCAGTCTCCTGACTTTAATCCAGCTTTCTTACGACTGGCTGCCTGTCCTGAGTGTGGCTTGTGTCTGAGATGACCATTTTAGGAATATTTGCTCACACACATTGACACAAAGGTAGAATATCTGTTGAAACAGATCATTCAGATATTTTATGAATTATCATGACAGGGACAGTAAAGAAATTCTACAATTCAATTCTAACACTCAAGAATATCAGTTTGTCTTTGAATTTCAAGTGGCATTTTGCCTTTTTTCTTTGTCATGTTTATTTCCACCATGGACAGATACAAATAACAAAAAAACAAAAACAAAAAAAGCCCCTAACATTATAAATCAAGGTAAATGTCAGAAAACAGATTGATAACAATCTAATTCCTACACCCTGAGCCAACATGGTTGCATCTTTTTGCTGTGAATACGATGTTCTTGAAGTGGAACAACTGACCTACCTTGGATTGTATGTTTGCATCGCTGGCAGCTGGTAGGCCTACGGAAGACATGCTCCTGGAAACAGTGGGTCTTGACTGGCTGCACTGGCTGGGCCTGACACTTTGGCTGGATCTTGGAAGTCCCATATATTGAAGGACTGACAGACGGGGAGTGTGATGACAACGAAGGGTTAGGACTGATAGATGGAGAGAGAGAGGGAGAGTGTTCATAGGCCAGGGGGGACTCAGACATGGGGGGAGGAGATGCCGGTGGTGCCAATGTGGCAGTTAGGCATAAAGGTGGCTGTGATTCACCGTTGCTGCGCTGGAAAAAGTTGTCCACACTCTTGCTGCGTATGACCGATTTGAAGGAGAGGGAGCGTTTCAGCCGCTGCAGCTAGAACAAAAAACATTAAAGATATTTAGTCAGGCTTCAACAGCACGAAAGATTATAACTGTTTTCAAGAAAACTGAGAAAGCAAGCGACAAAAGTACTAAAAGGCCCAGAGTGGAATGACTGCACAGCATACATGCTAAAACAAGAACTGAGTACACAATTTTAATTTTTCGATAATCCACACGGGGTCAAAATCATACATGTCTCAAATATAGACAAGCATGCACTTAACATCATTTAGTAAGTGATTCTGAAGATTACAGTGTTTTAATTTGACAAGGCCAGTCTCTATTAGGTTCATTAGTTATCATGATTGAGGAAATTGGTTAGGATGTTTAGGAACAACCCAGGAAACCACCAAGGTTCAAGCCTGCTATGAACTGGGAGTGCTGAAAAACCAGCATCACTGTCCACAATGAAGGGGGTTTTAAATCACCATGGACTAAGGGGCTACCAACAAAGAAAGGAAACCCTACGACCCTACTCAATTCTGAAAAGAAGAGCGACCAAATATCCAGACAGAATCCTTTCAGAAGCTTGCTGATGACTACCAAAAGTGTCTGGTTGAGGTGCAACTTGCTAAGGGACATTTAACCAAATATTTGTGGGGTTTAATGTATATGTATATATTTGTGCCTGTAATGATAATGTCCTATACTGATCATCCAGTCACTAGCATCCACTAGGCTTTTGCTGGTTGTTTGCTGGTCAGTGGTGAGCAGTGTGGAACCAAAACAGTAACACGGTGGACCAAAAACAGTGAGCTAAAACATCCTAAAAAGATGCCTAGAGCTAAGATTTGCTGACAACACAACTTCTTTCAAAATGTAAATGCAATCCATTTCATCTTTGAATGTATTCATAATTTCAATCATTTCTTCTTTAATATGGACTTCTATGTCCTTACTAAAGATTAGGTAAGGACTATTATACTTTTTCCAAGGGCTTTTAGAACAATGACTGCAACTTCAAATGTTAAAACACCCACCTTGTATTTAATTGAAGATCGTGTATGTTGTACGGTGGCAGCAGATTTAAAGTAGGAACAATAGCAGTGGGTTTTGATACAACAAACAGGCAACCAGCTAAAGTGTATGTGCCTTGTTTAAATATTAGTCTGTTAAAAATAGTCGTACCCTTTCTGTCCTTGCACTACTAGGCTGACTTCTGATCTTCCATATTCAGCCCACCCCACTCCACTATTCTCTTTTCCTTAGATGGCAAATATGCTTTCCCTTGCAAATCCACCCAAGTCAATACCCTTTAAAATTCATGTTTGATTAGTTTTATTGAGCAGACTGCAGCTATGCATTTGATGCAGTCAGTGATGCATGACAAGCACTGTATTCATCTTTGGCTTCACTTTCCTCAATTTCTTGCATGCTTGCCATCCAGCGCTTTTGCCCACAATAAAGTGGAACTGAGAATGACAAATAATTACAGGGACTTGGGAGTGATGGAACTCAATTTATGGAAAATAATAACTGATATGGATTCATACAGAGAACGGCCTGGACAATGGGAGCAAGGACATAATGGATCCGTGAGACCTCCTCAATTTGCACAGAGCTCATTAGCGGTCTGTGTTTGTGACTTGGTTGAAGATACCATTGCGATATACAGAGCAGTGCCTCAAACTTGAAGCCTATCAAAATTTATATTAAATTCTGGATTCTTGTTACTTCTAAGCATTAGTTTTCTTCCTGTGTAACCATTTCCAGCAAAAGGCGAGACATTTCTTCAAAGCCAGTAAGACCAGCATTGCAGCTTCACTGGACCTCTTTATGTTCATATGTGGAGAGGCTCTTCATCAGGTTTATTGCATCTCTGAGCTTTGAAATCATCCAGCTGCACTCCTTCACAGAAAACCCAATCAATATCATTGAGCATGTTCCTTTTTTCCTTCTTCAAGCTACAGATTCACAGATGCCAATTAGTTTGAGTGATGAAAACAGTCCTCTCTGTTGACCCATTAGTGAGCTCCTCTCGCAAATGTTTTCTACAGGGAGCTGAGTCCATGCTTTCCTTAATGGCCTTTTCTTGGCATGACTGGTGGCCCATTCAGTAATGGATGTTCCTCTCTATTAGATTTTTAACTTGTCTGACTTTGTTAATCTTCTTTGTAGTGAATGCCTGTCTTTGCTTCACATCCAAGGAAAAGGAACAACTTCTTCGAGCACAAACTAGACAACACATGTCCGATAATCAATGGCTTTATTTATCTCCCCAAGCTTTTAAAGAGATTAAATAAAAACAGACAGAAGCTGGGATTCAGAGCCAATTTTAAAAAGTGAAAGAATAGCTAGTTGACTGCCAAACATATCTGGTACGTAGCTTTACATGGTTCAGTAATCATGAAATCTGGGCATTAGTACTCCAAATTACAACAGCATATTGACAAGAGTCTGGTTATAGATCTGCCTGAATAAAACAAAAAAGAAAAATCATAATGTTGTTCATCCAAATTTGAATTCCATTGTCTTATCAATTTCACATCTAAAAAATGGCAATACATTATGTGGCCTGAAAAAAAAAGTGATTATCATTTATCTAAGAAATGATAAAGACAGCATGTTCCACATTTGCTGATAGTTGTCAACACATCCATTTTCTGCATTTTTTTGATTGCACATGATTAAAACAGACACTCAAGATTTAATCCTTCTCTTCTTTCACATGAAACAAGCTACTTATAACTCCCTCAAACACGTATTTCATTGAAATAATAAGTCAAATCATTACAAATACAACAAATTTACCCTTGCGGCTAAGGGAAATGTAAACACTATGGCATACAGCAACGGTTTGAGGAATACTTTCTCCTGCTTCAGTGTTCTCAGGGTTTAAGCAAAGCCCATAACAAAACGTTTTTTCCAGTTTGTTGAAGAGAATTTTTACTGGCCTGACTTAAATCCCATCAAGGTATGACCGTACTGTCAAACATCAGGGGCTGACATCACTAATCGCATTTTGGCAGCAAGGTTATAAAATCTTGTCAAAAGCCATCTGAAGAGTGGAGGCTGTGAAACCAGCACACTAATCACATATGCATTTAATATTTGGTTCTCCACATACTCGAATATATCAAACTGACTTTCAAGGCCCAGGTCAGTGCTGGTCCATAAATATTCAGTCCACATGCACATGGGCAGTGTGCATTTATGCATCACAGCCACACAGTGTGAACAATCATTACCTGAGATGCACACTGGGTTCAGTCTGATTTAAGCTCTGCTGACTTCATAATACATGTCAGGGGGCATTGATCATGCTCTGTGAATATTCAAGCATCCTGACAAAAAGACTGATTAAATTAGTATAAATAATTATTTAATGAATGTATCTATACATCAAGTAATTTAAAAAAATTACAGCTGCCTGACCCTCTGAAATTAGGGGTCTGCAGTGCATTCTGCTGGATATGCACCACTATCCTCATGATCTCCTAGGCTTTATAACTCTTATTATCTATTATTGAATAATGTTAGAACAGCTGCTGTTTTACAGATTTTATACATCTTATAACAACCCTCTGAAAGAACAATTCAAAAGCAATATCCTATTAATTACAGTTACTGTCTGTAATTACTCTCCAAAGGTGGTGAAAAGTCTATTTTTAGATCACAGAACTGGAAAGCTATCACACTACACAGCTGACAGCAATTACTTCATCACAGCATTTATGATGTAGTGTATTAGAACAGGCTGCGGTCTGTGAAAGAACACATGTAAACTATGTGTGTAGTCAAAGAAACTGAAAGAATTAGTGAAACAGAAGCAAGAAATGGAGGAAAGAACACGTTAAGAGAAGAAAATATCGCACCACCGCCTAGACTCTGCCTTGTATTTCAGCTGCACTTTGAAAATGAGCACAGAGATGTTTGGTGAAGCCTTCTATAAATAGGCTGTTGTAGGGAATACTTGGATAAATTAATTATTAAGAAGGGAGGTGTGGGCGTTCAGACAAGATGCCTGTGTGAGGTAAAGTCATCCTGCTGCCACCAAGATGGAGTTGATGCTCCTGCGCTTTTTGTGGGGCTGAGCAGAAAAGGAACAATATTTCGACCCTTTCTTATGCAATGCTTTTCTTCCTCTGCTATACCTTACAGTAAAAAACTGAAATCTGGCACAATAACGGAAAAGAGTCTCCTGATTCTTTTCAAAAAGTAGCCATCACCTGATTCCCTGGATCACAGTAACTTTAAAAGACTTTATCTAAACTTCTTTTGTACCCTCCTCCTCACTGATACCTTTTAAACGTGAGATCCATTTGAAATTGTAAGATGCAGCTAAATAAATGTCATGAAAGTCCAACTAGAACAACTGGAATTCATTTAACTTTAAACAGAGTCACTTTAACCGATGACAGGTGTGTACTGACAAGTGTTTAGGTTGGATTAATTCTGAAATTACCTACACCTCTACTTATAAGAGTGTGTACACTTATGTAACCATATTAGTTACATTTATTTTTGTTTTGTCAGTTTCATTGTGCAGGTTAAAGGTCACAAAAGTGAAAAACAAAAATCAGAAATCATTTATCTTGGTTCCTTACAAAAACATGGTATTTTAATGTGAATTTTATGACCGTGGTCCTAAATATTGACGAATTATTAACAAATCTGACACCAATCAACTTCAGAGAGAAAGGTTTATCATAATTGAGATAAGCTTTAACTTACTGGCAAAAGACTAAAATTGTTTTTGACACATTACCTATTGATTCTAGATTACAGATCAACAGTTATGAAATTACTACCTACTGACCAGTAAGTTCTCTGGAAAATAGCGCCATTCCTGGAATATCCTCTGAACCTTTGTTCAGAGTGTATGAGCGTCTAAAGTTTGTGAAAAACACTAAGACATTTTTCAGCATTTAAAGTCTCTGCATTTCCTAGATGATGAGTGCTATAAATAAATAATTAAATGCAACTTTAAATCTTATTCCTCGACTTTTTCTGCATCAGCTGCAAACAGTTTCACAATTTTATTGTTCTGTATGAAGCTGTTTGCGCTTGCTGACCTTATATTGCATTTGCACACACACTGAGGCGGTGTCTGATTTTTCTTTTTCTTTTTATACTTTTCTTACATTTTTGGGGGGCACATCTATTCATCTGGGAACACTGGTAGGTAAGATGTTAGCTTAAATTCCATTTTTATTGTTACAGAGAGCATCTGCATCCGTCTATAAGCTTGTCCTCCAATCCTGATGAACCGGCAAAGTCTATCACTGTCAGCTAATTACCCCTGCAACACAGCATCAAGTGAATATTTAGTCAAATATAAAGTTAAATGTATTTATTACTCACACACCAACGAAGATGGCATCATAATTATTAATAAAGGGGGAAAAGGCTCTTAAATTCTTATTTTCGCAGAAAACAAGCAGAACTGTTATGCACTTTTTTAAAATCTGAAATGATTGGGATACATTATATGACAGTTTTTAAAACAGTTTTTATTGACATTGAAATTTAAGCTAGGTATATGTAATGCCTCAAAATAACTTTGATAGCTTTTTTTGAAGCCAAAATCCCTGCTGGGTGTCATCATTTGTTTTTTAGTAACAGATTATTCAACTGAACCAGCAGCTGGTGGCAGATTACATAATATGCCCAGGTCATCTAGCATGTATAAAGCTGATATTTATTTTACTAAGAAAGTAGATGAAATAAATTTAAAAATGTAATTATTTGTAAGCATTTCAGTACATCCGCCCATTCAGTTTTAGCTGCCTTAAATCTGGCTGGGCTCCTCTGACAAGAAGCTGTCCCGGTGTGAACTGGGTGCAAATACATAAAACTATGTGATTTGGTCGTAAATATATCCATAGGCATTTATTAGATCAGGTTTATGAGCCTGGTTTGGTTATTAAATTCTTCTTTCTCTTCAGTTTGGGCCAATAAGATTAAAGCGCTAAGAGCTGACGAATGACTGAACCCCAAGTAGCTCAATTAGTCTTTAGTCTTCTTGTTATCTTGACAAACATACATTTTTCAGTAGTCACACTTTATAACTGCACACCATTTTATTTATGTAGAAATGCTTGCTTAATGTGGTCTGGTATCGTTTCTGTCTGTACAAACGAGGACAGTTGTAGTGTCTTGTAGCCTTTGCGCATCTCAAGCCCGCTGCAGTGTTGTTCTCAGGAGATCTCTGCCTGCTTGTGATTCTCAAAGTCTCATTAAACACAGTGGGGTCTGATGTTTGGCGCTCTTGCAGTGACCCGAGATGTGAATTAAAGGTGACCTCATTAGGCACTCCATTAGTTGGCCCTTATTAGGGAAAAATGCATCTACTCAAACAACCTTTTGTGCAAATGGAAATGCCTCCCAGAACAAACCGCAGCACAGGTCACATTGATTAGAACAAACTTCCCAAACAAGTCCAAACTCTAGTTTTTCCATGTGTATATGTGTAAGGAGCCTTCGCTTAAAGTTACGTCACTTTATTCAAAAAAAACACTCCGAGAGGTAAAATTGTCGGTTTTGTTGTTAATGCCCATTGTTTATAATCAAGAGTCCTATTCAGATGAAACAGCATTTACTTTTATCTCAATGTGTCATACATTACTGCCTGTGTCCTGCTTATTTCTCCCTACCTGACTCCTTTTGACATCAATGGAGACCCTCACTTCCCCTCACACATTCACATTTATACCAGGGCTGCAATCTTCAACCTGCCTGCCATAGGACCTTAAACTTTCCCACCTTTCACAGTTCAGTGTGATGAATCACAAAATGTATGTATTATGGCAGTACCATGACACAGTAGTAACAGTATAGATTTTTTATTTTTAGTGTCATCTTGCAAGATAATTGCTATCATTGCTTACATTCTATAGTGCACACAACCGGAAAAAGGTTGGAAATGTCTAAGAGCAAGATCGGCATGTCAGCTTCCAATAATGATTTTGTACCTTTAGTACCTGCTAAAATTGGAAAAAAACAAAAAAAAAAAACATCAACAACTGTTACGACCCGGCTCAAAAGCCGCAACATAAAAAAAAGGAGATGAATAACAGAGTGTGGGTGAGAAGAGGTTTCATCCTAAAATGGAAAACCAGGTTGGCTAGAATGGCTTGTGCCACCAAGGCAAAGGCTTGTGCCACCAAGGCAAAGACTAGTGCACTCCCGGGAAGCTTGCCTCAGGTATGCTTTTATCCACACCTGACTAGGTGTGGCCAATTAGCACCAGCTGAACACACTAAGCAGATTAGAAGCTGCAGAGGGACGTAACACAACAACAATCATAAAACAAGCATAGCCAGACTATGAAGAGGAGATACTAGCAGCCGATGACGTGCCACCCAAAAGTAACCAAATGACTCCACTGAGCATTGCTAGAGCAGTTACACTCCACATGACAGGAAGAGCAAACGATGAATGGAAGTGACTGATGCAGCTACATGATGGAAAAGCAGAGCTGTATGCAGCTGGTTTAAAAAGCTCAACCCAAGATGCAACATCCCAGGTAGAAAATAGTTTTCAGTTTTATTATGTGATAATATTGTTCAGCTCCTGTAGAACTGAAAGATTAATTTACATTAGTCATTGTTAAATTAAAGCATGAAGAAGTCATTTCATACTTTCAGTTAAAATACCCAAGGAAAACACAACATAGGTGACTTTTGTGCTTACATTTCACTCATGCTGTGTCACTACTATTGCACTATAATGCTGGTGCTGGCACTTTGTTTGGGTAGATTCACAATTCTAATTAGGGAGCGTGTCATCAGTGACAGAATCTCACTGGAAAAGGAGGATGGAAATTTCCTTTCATTTACTTACATTTATAAATGCTGCTGCGAGCAAGCATCAACTAAAAGCTCATTATTTTTTAGCTAAAATGTTAGAAATAGTATTACAAATTTTCTTGAAGAATCACGATATAATTTTGAGTCAGACGCAGATCAATTTAAAGCTCCCTAAAATAACCTTTGTAATAAGCTTACAGATCAAACCTGTTTCCAGGGCTAGGTGTTGGATCCATCCTAGTAATTGTTTTCTTTTTTAAAAGAGTGGTTATAATCCGATAAGTAATCTGCCCTGATCTGCATTATCACCCTATAAGTGGTAGTAAAAGGGTTATGTAGCTGACCTGC
This sequence comes from Haplochromis burtoni, assembly GCF_018398535.1. Taxonomy (NCBI): domain Eukaryota; kingdom Metazoa; phylum Chordata; class Actinopteri; order Cichliformes; family Cichlidae; genus Haplochromis; species Haplochromis burtoni. The sequence continues at coordinate 77,253 of NW_024582398.1, forward strand.
CAAAATTGGAGAAAGACACACACTCACACATCCACAAAAAAAGAGGAAATCATGGCAAAGAAAAGAAAGTTGTTAAAATTGGAGGGCTTATAAATTTTCCAGACATTACTCAAGTTATTTTGACTGTATTAGGCATTTGGCTGTGTCCATCAACCAATAAGAAATAAGACAGTAAAGATTAGAAATAGGCCAGACTCAAGGCAAATTCTCCCGTCTTTTCATTTTCATGACATTCACAGCTCTGTGTGTGGCTTCAAAATATCTGGCTATTGTTTGAAGTCCTATGTTTTAGCAATCCATGCAAGCAGACTCCACGAGCCCACAAGCCTGTCTGCCAAACTGTGCAGCAAAAGCAGCTTGCATCTCCAAATCCAGCCATTTAAAGGGCTTAACTGCACAAGCAGCTTTGTAGTTAGTATGAGGTGACAATCACAATGGCTCTTTGATGTTCACACAATGCTAAGGAAAAACACTTATCGCAAGGTGTTACTTTGATGTAACGTCAATACAAAACTGCAATTTTCTTGACACTTGTGAAATCCAAAGCACAGGTTTCCAAAAGATGCTTCATTTTAAAATTACACCATTTCTGACAATGAAGTCACGCAGTTTTCTTTACTAATTATATGTTCATTATTTTTCTCCAATACTTTCCTATCATTTCACTGAGGTACATCGCGTGTGACAGTATTTATGTGCAGAAAGGGCCAAACATAAGCCTCTTAACACTAAGCCACCATTTTAGGTGGGCATATGGACAATTAGTTCATTAAATAAACAGTAACCACAAGAAGAACTAATTGGTTAAAGCAATAATTAATATGCAGTCTAACCACCCCTCTGTTATTATTCAGCCTTTTTAAACCAGCTAGATGGAAAGTAAGGCTGATGGGATCTTGGAAAACCTGCATTTTCTACATTTCTGTTCATCTTCTTTGCAGACTGTGGAGTTATATCGTGTCAAAAGTCCCACGTAAGATTAAATGTAATCATGAGCAAATAATTTAATTACACTGGTACAGGTTTTCGTTGCCACTTACGTAGTTAAGTTCTGCACATGCAGAACTCAGCAGCCCAAGCACAGAAAATAGCCATCACGCTGGTGAGAGCTTCTGCTTGGTTAACGCTGCAGCAGATTTGTGCTCTTGCAGGCAGCTCTGCTTTGAAAGCTGAATTCTGTTTACACAAATTACTCAGACTTTTGACAGTTTACGAGGCCAAAGTCCAAAGAAAGAAGAGGGACTTAAGTGATTTGTCAGATTCAGTGCACACACAACCTCTGTGACTGACAGGTTCATCTGAATGTGGTAAACCAAGTTATACTGTGATAGCAACATAAGCTACTGGAAGATAAACCAACCATTAAAAGTTTTTTTTCTGTGTACATGTGGAAGTATTGACAACTAGCGCTGGATTGCTTTAATGCTAAAGAAATCTTAAAGGACTCAAAGTCAAGTTTTGAAGCCTCTACAGTCCTGTTCCATTAGCTTGTTGTACAAGATCAATATTCATAACAAGGATCATGAAAGGAAGAGCGCATCAGGATCTAGTCATTATAATTTTGGGGTTGCAGCCAAAATAGCTGCATATACACCTGTCAACAAATTATTGCCCACTTGCTTTAAAAGTTGCTCTAGAATCTCCAAGATCCAGTTTTGTGTGGATTGCTGAACACCAACGAGGCCTCCACTTCTTATCAACACATCATTTCCCCTAAATTACTTCCATATATTTTGTGAGGTTTTGATATTTTCTACTTCTGTTGTGTTTTATTCAACTTGGATTGTGCTTTGTGTGCCTTTGCGGTATTTCTCTATTTATTGGCATTTTCTTAGGCTGCAGTGCACTTGACCTCTCAGGGCCACCATATTTGCAGCCTTTTGTTGCCCCTGTCCTAACTATGTCCTAAGATATGTTGCTGCATCAAATTTAAACTGAGTCAAACTGTTTGGCATGAACTAGTGAAATTTCAAAGTTTAAGCATTTGATAAATTCCATATGTTCTAATTTGACCAAATGCAAGTTTATGGGATTTGCAAATCATTGAATTCTGTTTTTGTTTACACCGCATCAACTTTATTGGAATTGGGGTTGCACATGGAAAGAGAAACATCCTTGTTACGTGCCAAGGGGGTGTGGCTTTGCTTTTGTGCTCTGTTTTGTGTTCTGTTTATCTTTCAGGCGTCAGGCCTCCTCTGATTGGCCAGTTCGAAGTTGATTGGCAGGTGTCTATTGGCTGGTCTGGGCTCAGTTGGCCAATCACACTCCAAGGAACACTACAAATGAGCCGCTCCCTGGCCAGCTGGGGCTGCTGGCTTCTGCTTTGACAAACATTTGCGAACAGGCGTCGTTATGTTGTGTGTGGTGGGAGGCTGGACAGGTAAGCCGGGGTACCCTATACATTGGTTGTAGATTTTACTCTGTTAGTCACACTAGGTTATGCGGTTGATGCCACCCTTGTATGTTTTCACTGACTTTTATCGAGTAGCTAGGTAGGCCTTTTGTTTTGCACTTTTCTTTCAG
>NW_024582398.1:88810-91130 GCF_018398535.1 Haplochromis burtoni
AAGTAATCCCCCCAGCTCCTCTCTGTCCTATCCCAGTAGTAGAGGAGCCATTTCAAAAAGTGATTGTTGACTGTGTGGGGCCTCTACCTAAAGCTAAAACTGGAAACCAGTTTCTTTTGACTGTCATGTGCGTTTCAACCAGGTTTCCCGAGGCAATCCCACTACGGAGAATAACAGCTCAGATTGTTGTCAAAGCACTGTTGAGATTCTTTTCAACCTTTGGTCTGCCTAAGGTTGTGCAAACAGACCAAGGCACTAACTTTAAGTCTAGAGTGTTTGCCCAAGCCCTGAAAACATTAGGCATTGAACACATAACCTCGAGTTCTTACCATCCTGAAAGTCAGGGGGCACTAGAGAGGTTTCATCAGACTTTGAAGTCTATGTTACGGAAACACTGTTATAGTTCCCAACGGGACTGGGATGAAAGTGTTCCACTTGTTTTATTTTCCTGTCGGGAAGCAACCCAAGAATCTCTGGGATTTAGTCCCAGTGAACTTGTGTTTGGGCGTGAGATGAGGGGTCCTTTGAAGGTTTTTAAAGAAAGGCTAGCTACACCAGTTGACAACGCCAAAAGCCTTCCAGAGTACGTCAAGACACTGAATGACAGGTTGAAGAGGGCTTATTCCTTAACCAGGAAGGTATTAGCCACGTCACAAGCGAAAATGAAGAGACACTTTGATCAGCGGGCTGTTGACCGTTCATTTCTGCCAGGTGACAGAGTGCTCCTTCTCCTTCCGGTGCCCGGCTCCTCTCTCTCCGTTAGGTTCTCTGGTCCTTATGTTGTAGAGAGAAAACTCAGCAAGACTAATTACATTATTCAGACCCCAGATTGCAGACGTCCCACTCGGGTGTGTCATGTCAACATGATGAAGCTGTACAACTCTCGTGAACCTTCAGCTGTGCCATCTGTGGCTATGTTTCCGATGGCTTCGGTGACCAAGGTGGAGATTACTCCAGATGAAGATGGGTTGGTGTTACGGGGTGCTGAGCCTCAAAGTGCTCGACTAGGTAATTCTGTGATATTGTCGACCCTAACACAATACCTGTCCCACCTTCCTGCTGAACAGAGTAATGATATTATAACACTCATATCGGGATTCCCATCTCTGTTCAGTGATATCCCGTCTCAAACCTCTGTCATAAAACATGATGTGGTGCTGACTAACCCTACACCAATCAAACAGCGCGCTTATCGGGTTAGTCCTGCAAAGAGGGAGATCATAAAACAGGAAGTTGAGTATCTTCTTCAGAATGGATTTGCAGTGCCAAGCTCCAGCTCTTGGAGTTCACCATGTCTCTTAGACACAAAAAAAGATGGAAGCCCAAGATTCTGTACCGACTTCCGAAAGGTGAACTCTGTCACTGTACCAGATGCACATCCCTTACCCCTTATCGATGACTGCATTGATGAAATCGGGCCTGCAAAATACATCACTAAACTCGATATGTTAAAAGGGTATTGGCAAGTGCCTTTGACACAGCAAGCATCTGACATTTCAGCTTTTGTCACTCCTGACCACTTTCTGCAGTATACGGTTATGCCTTTTGGCATGTGCAATGCCCCTGCAACATTTCAGAGACTGGTTAATAAAGTGTTGGGAAACATTCCCAACTGCAGAGCCTACTTGGATGACATCGTTGTGTATAGCAGTGACTGGTCAACCCACATGGCTACATTGAAAGAAGTCTTCATTAGCCTAGAAAATGCATCTCTCACTTTGAACCTTGCCAAATGTGATTTTGCTAGAGGCAGTGTCCTCTATCTTGGCCAGCAAGTTGGTCTAGGAAAAGTGCGCCCTGCAGATGCCAAAGTCACTGCGATTAGAGAGTTCCCCCAACCAACCACCAGGAGAGAACTGCGGCGGTTCCTTGGGATGACAGGATATTACCGACGATTTTGTAAGAATTTCTCTTCTGTTGCTGCCCCCCTCACTGACTTAACCAGCCCCTCAAAGCCGTTTATTTGGTCTGAGAGTTGCCAGCAGGCTTTCGAAAGCCTTAAGGGCTTACTTTGTTGCACCCCTGTTTTGTCTGCTCCTAACTTCTCTTTACCATTCAAACTGGAAATAGATGCCAGCGCAGTTGGGGTGGGAGCGGTGCTTCTCCAGGAGGATACCCAGGGCATTGACCATCCTGTAAGTTACTTCTCTCGGAAGTTTGATAAACACCAGCTCAGGTATTCTACCATTGAAAAGGAGACCCTTGCTTTGTTGTGGGCCTTGCAACATTTTGAAGTCTATACAGAGTCAGGTCAGAGGTCAGTCCAAGTATTCACAGATCACAACCCTTTAGTTTTCCTCTCCAAGATGTATAATCACAA
>NW_024582398.1:91756-109054 GCF_018398535.1 Haplochromis burtoni
TTAAGATTGACTGTCCAACCATTAAATTCTGCCTGATACCTAACTGCTCTGTGGTCTTCCTCCTTCATTGATTGTGGTTGTCCAGTGTTGCTGTCCCCGGCCTGCCTTTGCCCCCCGCCGGGGGGGGAACGTAACAGTCCTACTCTGATAAACTTGTCTCAGTCTTGGAGAAAAAGTCAAGGCTGTATTTTTATTAATTTAATGTCAATGCAGTACTAGAAGTACCCTCTTCAGTAGATGACTAAGTTACATCATAGTTGCCAAGCAACACAAGCAACTTAAGGATAAGTAATTGTTATAAATTCATCTTATTTTACATCACACATGTACACATATCCCCACATTTGGTCAAGGCAAGTCTGCCATTTAGAGCTGAAGATGAAAACTATTCATTATGAACTTTCAATTCTTCCATCTCATTACATTAACAGCTTTATATTTGAAAAGAGAAAATAACCTAGAAGTTCCCTATCCCTAAAGCAATAACCTAAGGTCAGTACTAAACAAAGTCCCTGCTTATTCCTCGCTGACATTGTACACGGGACTCTGCTGAATCAGCAACATTTCTGAACTCAATCAAGGACAGTAATTTACTGACTTCATCATCAATCAAAACAATGCGAGATACATAAGTATAACAGTGAGGCTGTAAAGAATGAGAAGTTGTTTTATTAGTTTGCAGTTTGTGGAGAATCCTGCTGTTGTCAATATCTGTGTCTCCCAACCATTTATCTGCCTTCCCTGCAAGCTTCTCTCTAGTTATTTTCAAAGGTCAGAAGGACAAATCCATCTATCTTACAGACAAAAAACAACACATCACAGACTGTCAGGAGGAAGATGCATCATTCACTCACTTTTAATTGAATGATATTTCCAGCAGGAATGCAGCTGAAACAAACACAAGGAGACGGAATACACTTTGTCCAGAAACATCATCTACACAGTATAATCAGGCTGTATGAACTGAGTGCTCATTAAAAGGAGTTTAGTTATACAAAATGTTATTGAAGAAGATCATCATTATCCAATTTGCTGCAGTGCATTTATGTGCGGTTTGTTTCATGAAGTGGAAATATTGCTAATCTTAAAATTCATGTTTCTAATGAACACTTTAAAGAAAGTCTTGATCAAAAATAAGTGCAACCTATAGTTTAGTTTAACCATCTAAATTCTGGTTATTGATAATATGATGATAACTGTCACGCTTCTCTTTTTTGCTTTTCCTCTTGTTCAGTCAATTCTGCTAACTCCGGCTTGAAATCCAGTCCCTAATTCATCTTTATCCTTTCAACCACCCATAACTATCTATCTACTCTGAACTTTGGAAAAAGTCACCATGTACAGAAATAGGGAGCTATGGCACAGGAAACGCTAAAAAAGAAAGATATACAGATGAACTTCAAATACAAGTTTATTTAAATTGCCCAGAGTAATTATGAAAGAGAAAGGAAAGTGATATTCTAAGAGGAGAGCAAAGAATTAATTAGTTAAAGAGGAGGAAAAAAAAGCTGATAAGCAAGTTAGTGAGAGGAACAGCAGAAGGAGGAGAGCTCTGAGAAGTGACTGAAGGGCAAAGTCAGACAGAAATTGCGCTATAACTTTACCTCCATAAAAATGTCTTCTGTGTTGGCTGAAAATTTGGTGGTCCGTGTAACTCCCTATGGACCGGGGCACCTAGCACTGTCAGCAATTGCACGCAAAGTCTAATGTGAATATTAAACTTTATGTAGCAGCTGATTCTGAGCACAGCTCTCATTTTATCCACTACTTAACAAAAGTGGTGTTTTAAAGAACCCATATTATGAACAGTTACATGTTTTAAATTTTATTTTTCTACAGCAATAGGTTTACATGCTCTGATATAAAAAAAAATACATTCTTTTTTTTTCATATTGTACTTGTGACACCGTGTTTTTCTCCTGGGATATTTTAAGCCCCCCCCACATCCAAAAAATCCATTAAAAAGTGCAAAAAAAAAAAAAAACTACAAAGAGTAACAGAAGTCGAAGTTAATATAATAATAATGATAATAATGATAATAATAATAAGTCTCATCTGCAGATGCACAATACTGCACGACACCCACTTTGTGTAAATCATTACATATTCAACTGCCATTTATAATTTATGGTTTATAGTTAGATATTTAACATTTAATGGTCACAAGCAGAGGGTAGATCCTGAAAGATCATGGTTACAATCGCAGAATCAAGCTTCCTCTGTAGAGTATTCTGGGCTAAGAAAGGGTGAGGAGTTCATTACAGCTCAGAATAGAGCCACTACTCCACATTGAAAGGAGCCAACTGAATTGGTTCAGGCATCTGACAAGGATGCCTCCTAAGTATGTCCTGCATGAGGCATTTTCAGCATGTCCTACAGGGAGGGGTCCCGGGGCAGTCCTAGAACAAGCCGGGGAAATTGTTTTTCAGCTAGTGTTGGAAGACCTCAGTGCTTTACCAGAAATCTAGAGGAAGTGTCCAAGGAGAGGGAGGTCTGGACGTCTCTGCTTAAACTGCTGCCCCAGTAACCCGGATGGAAATAAGAGGTAACTGTGTTATAAGCAGTCATAACAATAATGGACTGGTGCTTATAGAGCACGTTTCTATTCTACTTGAGCACAAAGCGCTTTACATGCCTCTTTCACCCATTCATACAAGCAGCTTTTTTCTTCCTATGCACCTTCTATTTAACAGTCACACATTCACACTCCAATGAACACATTGCAGAGCAACTTGAGGGTCAGCATCTTGCACAAGAATACTTTGGCATGCAGACTAGAACAGCCAGTCAACCAACCTTCCAATTAATAGACAACCTGCTCTACCTACTGAGCTATGGTCACCATGGATGGATGAATGGACGGGTCAGCTGATGGGCCAAAGCCAACACTACATAATGATACTACATGGGAATATCAGATAATAATCAGATTAGAATTTTAGATTATGAGCTATATGCTAACATTAAGGATTTTCCTGTTATTGGGAAGACATTAACATCCAAATGTAAAGTAATCGACTGGGTCTTTAGTTCCTCGGGAGTATTATGTTTGAGATGACAACTAGCTGGGATGGACTTCAACTTTTGGACCTCTCCATACCTGTGTGTGCATGATCAAATGTGCTATAGAATGAGCACAATAACTAAATATGGAGCAAATTGCTTGCGTACTTTTGTTAAAAGGTTACTAAATTGGTTGCTAAATTCAGCTGCTTCCAGAATCTGTGATGCTAAAAAACAGTAGTGGAAAACCTTAAAGGTGTCTTTTATACAGAGGTTGGCAAAACAGCCTGGAGCCTTGTAACTACGTGCAACCGTACAGACATGATAAACTACAGTTTTTAACAACTCGTGCCGCGATGAGACTGTTGTGTGCCATAATTGTTGAGTTGTTGGTCTTCATAGAGGTGCTAGAAGGATTGATTTTGCTGCTTCTGGACAGCGCCAGGATGTCGAGTTCCCTGTTTTTGGTCTTAATTTTAAACTAAGCTTAATGTAAAGTGCATTTACATGACACAACAAGCCAAAAGCAAAAGCAAATTCAATACTGAATAAACTTGTACAACATGTGCTCCAAGTGAGTAGAGAGGAATAATAATATTTTTGGAGCAATCACCTTGCCCGTAGGTGGAGGAGGTGGAATAACTACTCATTCTCTGTCACTAGCTCTATTAGAAGCACTCAAGAAAGCCAGTGGGCCCACTTAGCAATGCAATAAATACTCTGAGAGCTGAGGGACAGTGAGGAGAGAGAGAGCGAGAGAGGGGAAAATGAGTGAGACATAAGGGAGAGCTGCTAAAGAGATGAGAAAGAATACAAAGATTGGTTGTTAGAAGTCAGAACGGGGGAAACTGGGCGAGAGCAGAAGGAAGAAACTGTTATGAAATTAAAAGATTTAAGTAAAAATATTCAGAGTGACAGAAGAAAAAAAAGCAAGTAAATCTCTACAGATACTCTCAAGTAGATTACTCTTAAAGAGACCCCAGTTGTAACACATATTTAATCTTTCCCCTCCCCTTTCCTCTTCCTTATTCTTCTGTGAGATGGGAATAGGTCACGGTGCCAGCAGCTGGTTTTGCAAACAACGGGGCGACATGGCTGACGTAGCTCAGAGGATTGTTTCCTCCCATTTCTGTTTTGTCTGGACAAGCATTCGCATGAATTATGACCCAGCCACTAGCAGGACACAGCAAACATATGCTAGCTGATTGTCTCATAAATTCATGCCGCACCTCACTGCCCACCATCCATTGTGCCGTCTGTAGTCAAGTAACAACAACAAAGAGCCCTTCCTGCCAGGCCTGTTTCAGGTCCCTGTGGTGATGACCAGCAAAAGACGAGTATAATGTGATTTGTTATTGTGATATTTGCTGCAATTAAAGCTGTTGTTGGAGATTTAGATCCATGTTGGTGAGGGATTTAAGCTGGTTTAGTCACTGGAAATTTACTCTGATTCAATTCGGAGAAAAACAGATTGGCAAATCCATTTAAAAATAAAATAAAACTTCGGAGTTACAAAGCAGGCAACAACCCTCTGTTAAATCTAAACCAGAGGTACAACACAAGCAAACACAACAAACTCTTCTGAAACCCTCCACTTCACCTTACATGACAAAAAATGTAACTACACCTCACAACGACACAACTTTGGTGACAAAACTGCAGAGCAAGGCAGGCAGAAGCATGACACCTAGTTTATGCTTGCTGTTGTTACCCTGTATACAGCTTAAAAAGACTTTCTAGGGAAAACTTGCCTCCCAACTTTTACTCCTGCACCAGAGCTGGTACAGAGCTTTCTTCTGAATGGTAACACCTTCATTTTAAGACTGCAGCAAGTCCAGTGCCTCAAGCACCAGCATATATGGATACGGTGCTGTAGTAATGTCACGTTTGGTGTGACATTACCAGTGCAGAGACCATAAACTAGATTTAAATGTAGGAAAGTATACATTAGCACTCCAGGGCACAAGTTTAAGAAATACTAGTCAGAGCAAATTTGGTTGAAGTCTAGTTAGTGAAAAATGGAAAATGACAGATGGGAAGAGGGCCATGTGACACATCAAACCTATTGGTAATGTCACAAGAAAAACAATGATGTGCTTGGTTTCAATGTAACTTTATTCTTTCATCAGTTATTTACAAGTTTCTCTTTGTTCACAGCCATTGACATGTCGAAGAGGTTAACACGTGAGGAGCGGATTGAAATTGTGTTGATATCTGGTGCAGTAACCGGGTCATTGCAGCAGATTTCAATGCAAGACACCCTACGAGACCACCCATCTCCCATGCTACAGTTAGCAAACTGCTCGCTAAGTTTCGTGAAACTGGTTCAGTGTTGGATTTGCCAAAATGTGGACGCAAGAAAACTGTCACTAATGAAGAAACATCAGTGGCTGTCCTAGCTTCATTCAGCAAGAGCCCACAGCGTAGCACTCGCTGCATGTCACTGGAGAGTGGCATTAGTCGAACATCCCTTCGGCAGATATTAGCTACTCACAAATGGCACCCTTACAAACTCCAGCTACTGCAGCATCTCAACGAGGATGACCCAGATCGGCGCACAGAATTTGCAGAATGGGCAAAACAAAAATTGGAACAGGACCCTCAGTTCACGCAGAAGATTTTGTTCAGTGATGAGGCAAACTTTTATGTGAATGGTGAAGTTAACAAACAAAACCACCGCTATTGGTCTGACACTAACCCACATTGGATGGATCCCTCCAAGACTGTTGGAACAACAAAAGTGATGGTTTGGTGTGGTATATGGGGTACAACGATAGTGGGTCCATTCTTCATCAATGGAAACTTCAAGGCCACTGGATATTTGAAATTGCTACATGATGATGTGTTTCCCTCTTTATGCACTGAAGCTGGCACGTTCCCTGAGTTTTTCCAGAAGATGGTGCACCACCACATTATGGGTGCCAGGTCCGAGCATTCCTAGATGAACAGTTTCCTGGAAAGTGGATTGGTCGTCGTGGGCCAGTTGAATGGCCCCCAAGGTCTCCCGATCTGACCCCCTTAGACTTTTATCTTTGGGGTCATCTGAAGGCAATTGTCTATGGTGTGAAGATACGAGATGTGCAGCACCTGAAACTATGGATACTGGATGCCTGTGCTGGCATTTCTCCTGCGGTGTTGCTATCAGTGTGTGAAGAGTGGGAGAAGAGGGTTGCATTGACAATCCAACACAATGGGCAGCACATTGAACACATTTTATAAGTGGTCAGAAACTTGTAAATAACTCATGAAAGAATAAAGTTACGTTGAAACCAAGCACACCATTGTTTTTCTTGTGACATTACCAATAAGTTTGATGTGTCACATGGCCCTCTTCCTATTGAAAAAACAAAAGTTGTATCCAAGATGGCCGACTTCTAAATGGCCACCATGGTCACCACCCATCTTGAGGAGTTTGCCCCCCTCACATATACTAATGTGCCACAAACAGGACTTTAATATCACCAACCATTCCCATTTTATTACGGTGTATCCATATAAATGGCCCACCCTGTACTTTAAGTGTCACTAGAGTCTTCATGTCATCAGATGTTTGTCTCCTCCATGCTTTCGATGCCTTGATGTGAGCACCACTCTGTTTTCCAGATAATTTGGTCCTATTTTAAAGAGGGTTTTCCATGTCCTTTTTAAAAAAATTTTTAGTTGTTCTTAGTTACTACTACTATTATTATTATTACCATTATTATTATTAATATTAATATTAACATTATTATTATTATCCTGGAGGACACAGAAGCCTTCAGGGTTGCATCCAAAAGGCCATTTGCCATAAAAAGCTGACCTTAAATTTTCTATTTTCACTTTTTCCCCCCACTTATTTGGGAAAATCCTACTGAGGTTGGAAGTTTAGCCAAGATGGCAGTATACAAGGCTGAAAACCAAAACACTACATCAGAAAGAACTACAATGAACTCATATTACAAGATTAAAATAAGGCTAATCGCAGGAGCAGTAGTAATGACAATGACAATGGTTCTGAATTTAGCCAAGGATATTGGACTCATCAATTTAACCTCAAAACAAGCAGGGTCCCTGAAAACAAGCATTAGCATCCAAACCTTGTTCAGGTATTCTCAGGGCATAGATTTAAGTGAGAGAACTGGAGCACAAATGAGTGGAACAAAATTAAACCTACTTCAAGGGGAGACTTGTTTAATTCTATTTGCAGACTATTAAAGCTGGCTGCTGCAGTCTCTCTTCCCAGCCTCCATGTGTACATTAGTGATAACTAATGCACTGTACGTCTAGTCTCATATGCCTAAATTAATGTACTTAATCAAATAACAGCCAACATTAGCAGATAAAGCACAGAAGAAGTGTTGGCACATCCATTTAACTAGACACGAGGTGTTATAAAAGGGCGACTGGATTCCATGTTTGGCAGCAGGGAGGACTCCTCTTCTGGGACACTGTACTTCTAATATTTACAGCATGTACACAAATGATCCTTCTCTGACCTAAGCTAAACAAGCAATAAGGACCTTTCTTCTTTGTTTACTTGCAGCTTTTGATATTTTGTGCACACATACCAGACAACGCTTACACCCCTCTGTGTAATCTCTGCTCTCCAACTCTGAGGCCAAGCTAATTACCTGAATTAAAGCGGGTTAGGGTTGTTATGCAAGCCGCCACAGAATTAGCCTCGTGGGAAAGTAAATACTCGCACTTAGTCCCAATTTACATATTAAAAATTATTTCTTTTAAACTGAAAGACCGCTAAATAAAACAGTAAAGAAAATGATATAAAAACATTCCTCTATCAGTAACAGATTATTGCTTTAAAAAAAAATCCTGCAGTTTTTACACAGGTGTGTTCCGTTACCTTTGATTCTTGTTGACTAGGCACAGTAGCCTGTGGTCGGTGAAGGTCCCGGTTTTGAGGTTCGTTCTCCTTTTCGCTTATTTCTGTCATTTTCTGTTTAAAAAAAATCTTCCTTCCTCAGGAAAACTCAACCAAACTGGCAAGTCCACAGCGACAGAGGAATCTGGAAACTACGCATGCAGAGGTGCAAGCATCCCTACGGTCTCTCGTGCAGCGACCCTGGACCGATTCTGACTGCTAACTTGTGGACAGCAGCCATCTAGGAATACGCTTTAAAGCTCTCTCTGTCCTTTTTTTCGCTCTGAAGACACGGTGGGAAAAATATCCAACAGCTGCAGCCAGCCGGTTCGTCCACTTCCCTCCGCCGCCTCTCTCCTCTCTCTCACACCGGCCAGTTTTTCTCCGCTCGCTCACTCGCACACGCGCTCCTACAACAACTTTGATTTCACCGTCACAAGTGCTCCGCTCGTCCTGATTGGTCGAGACCAACGAAACTACGCCAAAAGCAGCAGAGGAGCTGAATTCTATAGGCTGGAAAATGATGACGATGAAGGGGCAGTACCAGATTCAGGTGAAAGCTGTTGAATTCTCCTTATAAGCATCGTATTTAGATATTCAGCGTCTGTGTTGTTGTTACGCTTTTGCCTACAATGGAGAGTAAGGGCCAATAAAATAGTGTAAATGTCTCGAATGGTCGCTCAACATTGTAATGATGTGTTTCGACAGCTTATTTTCCTTCAGTGAAAGATTTCTTAGCTAACTGTGTTTATAAAAAGTGGTTTTATTATTTGGAATTAAACTTTGTCAACTTTGACTTGTTTAAATTTGCTCCAGCAAACAGTAGATTATCTCCACAATATTGCACGTGGTAGAAAATTCCAATATATCGCATATAAAAATAGCATGATTATGTTGTTGATGTTTAAGTGCGGTGCGATGCTAATACACTTCTCCTGATGCACAGGATATTGGTAGCAAGCCTGCAAATGTAATATTATTACTTCATTAGTGAAATGAAACTTCTTCCCCCACTGAAAACGGTTGCGTACAATATGATCTCATTCAGTTTCCTGAAAGCAAGACTGCATTCACTACTGGGGCAATATGCAGGGGTTGATGAAAAATGAAAGGCAATAAGGCTGAATTTCGTGCAATACAATGTTTATTTGTACACCACAAGAACAATGGTTAAAGCTAAAGGGACACTAAAGTAGCATAGTGGAGGTATGGAGGCAAATGCAACCGTGTTTATAAAAGGTTTGCACTTCTAAATTTTGTGAGCAGGTGTCTGCACATGCGTATGGATACAAATCAGCAAATTATCTGATGCATACCCAGGACTGATTTATCTTGTACTTGCATACTATTCTTATACCAACTTATTTCTCATAAATATGTGCAAGTATTTGATTTTATAGATTTTATCTTATGTATTTAAAATTAAAGTCTAATTAAAAAAATTGAAATGAACAAGAAGAAAATAAGAGTATATTTTAAAACAATACAATACTATGTGCGTAGACAGTTCACAAAGAGCACCAGCAGCAAAGCACAGGTGGCTGATTCAGCACCAAGGACAGCTCCTCCCCTCTCTTGCCTGCCTCTATGTGTGTGTGTCTGTCACTTATTATCAGCCTTACATGTGAAACTGTCTGGTTTTATAGTTGACAAGTTCTTTTCATTCCAATAATAGAACTTCTCTTATCATGCAAGGTCGTTTGTGTTTGTTGCAACAACCTGTATACAGCGTGTAATGTATTCCATAAAAACAAGCTAATTATAGAAAGGACTCAGAACAAAGCAGTGGCACCGACTGCTAATGACTCATTAATATTTAGATACTGTACTGAAAACTAAACACTTTGACAATGAGCATAGGGAAACATATCACGCTGTGATGCTGCCCTGTCTAGTTTTATTTATGTGCACATTTAAAAATATACACAATGAAATGTTTTTATACAATATTTTCTACCTATTTATCTATCTTCACCAAAATATTCTATCTTAGGAAGATGATGTTTGTACACCATGTCCCAGTTTTTTTAGTGGCAGTTGTCTGAAATAATCATAGCTGGCCTTGAGCAGTTTAACAGCACACTGACAGAGCCTGCCTTTGTCAGTTTCTGCTGCAATGTTGTGTTATTTTGGAGCAGGAAATTATGTAAATTGAAGACCATATTATCTTATCTTAAATGCATGAAAAAGCTGATAAGGACTCTCAAGGGCTCCTCTGCGTAACTGTGTGTGTGAGCTAGTATCAGCTCTAGAAATGAACAGAGTGAGGTTATGACCTTCGTGCATACATTTTGATACTGCATAGGTATATGTAATCATTTCCTGATGATTAAGATTTTTTTGCCCTTTTACATGACACAGAACTCATCTGTGCTTTTTATCTATTTCTTGCTTTGCAAATATCATCAGCTGAGCATCAAATAAGTATGTACAACTGAATGTCCACATTTGTATGGATATTTTTACTACATTTATTAGCCACTGAAAACACTTGGTTGCCAAATAATTATTATTAGACAAAGTTGATGTCCTTTGCTGTCATGTCATGACAGGATTCTTGCTGATATCTATTTTAAAGCATCATCTTTTAATATTTGCTTAAGGAAGTACTTTTTCACTCTACTTATGATACTCTGTCTTCCATATGCTTGCTGATTCTCTGTCTCTCAGGGTGTATTTTTGATGTCTAATTCAGGTTTAAAGGTAAATATGTGTTTGATTACAAGCCTTGACTTTGCAAAAAATAAAAAATAAAACAAATCCTTATCACATGTGAAGTTTGCTCAAAGTAAATATTCCAGAAGGACCAACAGCGTGCATTGGTAACAGAAGAAAAAAGTAAAATAAAATATTTTACACATGTTGTTTCTTCACTCTTTCTTCTTTTCCTTGCAGTTCCAGATGTCTTACTCCATTTTCCCGACTGTCATCTAAAATGCTCTCCACAGTGCACCAGTCTTTTTACGTCATCTTGTGTATGTGAATATGTGCGAGTGTGTTCATTTGTACTGTATGTTTGCGAAGTAGAGCTGCAAGAAGCAGGAGAAGGGGATTAGGGCCCTGTCTCTAGAAGGCACATGACCTGATATGCCTCTATTTAATCTCCCCATCCATTCAAATTAGCATAACCCTATTTTCTCTTTTGCTTCCCCTCTATCTAGCCTCTCTTCCTTCTCCTCTCCCATTTTTAAATCTGTCAATCTGCACGCTCCCTCTCATTTCCAAATTATCATTTGTCATCTATGCCAACTTTGATTCTCATCTGTTTCCAGGAGTAAAACTGTATTTTCCCAGCAGGCAGTCTGGAGAGACAGCTGACTTCAGCTGCTTCCCAGCACTGGGTGGCCAGACAGTTTTGGTTTTGCTCTGAAATGTTTCAGTTGGGCTCTGCTTGGGCTGTGTTCATTGCCTCCAGAGCTTGTGGTGCCATTCAGCCACCAATAAGTACAATTTATTCCATATAGTAAGAAACAGATGAAGAACTGGATTGGTTTTAGTTGGGGTTCTCATTCTCTCTATCACTGACTTTGTGTTAATCTGTATTTAGCCTTTTCTTCTCCCTCTGTCTTTATCAGGTCATTTCTAGCTCCCTGTTTTAGATTAAAGATTTGTTAGGTACGTTTTCAGTTAAAGCACCTTTTCTTGTAACACCTACCACTCAACCTTGTTTTTTATCTGCTCTTCAATCCACTTTTTGGACTTTATTGAACTCATGGGTAATAGTGTCAACATTATCATAATCCTCAGGAGGATTACTGTAAGTTTGCTGGGTTGCTGTCATTGTAAAGCACAATCAAAATTCTTTAGTCATTGTCCTTATATGCCATTATTGCCATTACTTCCTGATGCAAGTTTTATCTTTCTATCATTAGACCCTCGACTTCAAAAGAATGCACACATTGCTCAGGCCGGGGGGTTTCTCTGTATGTGGCCAACAGATTTTATTAAGCATTAAACAAGCATTATACCCCAGAATTCATCTGGGTAACATTGAGTTGTAATGAATGCATTAGTCATCTGCTGACCTTGTCAGCTAAAACGTTTTTATTGGTCTCAGAAGCAAAAAGAACTTAAATTTTGAAAAAGTGATATACACTTACCGGCCTCTATATTAAGTACTGCTTGATGATGCAAATATCCAACCAGCCACTGGATGCATCAATGTATGGGTCAGCTGTGGCTCAAGTAAGTAAGGTTTATTTATATAGTGCTTTTCAAAGACATAAAAGTCACAAAGTTCTGTATGAATATATGAGTAACTGGGTGAATTAAACTTGTAGTAGAATGTGCTTTGATTGCTTACCTGACTTAAAATGTGTTGTAAAAGTACCAGTTCATTCACCATTCTTTCATGCACACATGGTCGACATAACCTGGTGAAGTTCAAACACATCATGAATCTACAGCAGCTGTGCCATGCCATCATGTCAGTGTAGACCAAAAGATTAATTATCATTGTCACCCACTTGCATCCATTATACACCCACAGTTTTTGAATGCTGCTTCTATCTTCAAAACCAAGGAATCACACCAGATAAATGCAACACCAATATCTATTTTATCACTCTGCCTCATCCATGTCATATTAAAGAAATCAAATATAATTATAAGAAAAAATAGTATGATTGAACTACATTATGTATTTGTTCAGCTGCACTTCATTCATACTGAAGTCTGTTTATTTGTATTCTCAGCAGCAAAAGCGTATTGCATATGTAAAAAAGGAAAATCTGTATAAAGCCTTTAAGAAAGCCTTAAATGATGCAACAGAAAACCTGATAGATTGTCTCAAATAAGCCTCCCATTTAGGTCCCAGTCACAGAAGGGAAAAAAATATGTCAACAACTGTGAGGGACCACAAAAAACCACTGGCTGGTGACTGACTGCAGGGATTTTTTATCTGATTTTTTTTGTAACCCAATGATCACTATCCCAGTCTGTCACAAGGCTAACACATAGAGACAGACAAATATTTAAATCCACATTAATACCTTTAGCTGGTTTAGATAACCCCATGCATTACTTTGGATTGTAGGACAAAGCCAGAATACCTGGAGACAACCCAGACACGGGGAGAACATGCAAACTCCTCACAGAAAGGCTCGAGGCTGGATTCAAATCCAGGACCTTCTTGCTGTGAAATGGCAGTACTAACCACTGCATCGCCTTAAGTCCACAAGGAACTAGAGATACTTTCTTTCTATATTTATATTAGTATAAATATAGAAAGAAAGTATCTCTAGTTCCTTTGGGTCCACTTGTTCCTTTAAATAAAACCTTACCACTGTGAGTGTGACAATTATAAAAGCGATGACAGTCATAGGATTGAAATGCTAAATTCGTTGATCAGACTAAGCATAGATTAACAGACACTTTCAGCAGTTACATAGCAAAGTCTGAGAGTATCTGCCAGCCTGTGCAGGTCACTAAGGACAGTCACATGTTATCTCGTGTGCTGCACACAGTGCAAATCTCTTTGCTGCCAACACAGCCCGAGAGCAGAAATAGCTATCACAACACAAACTTACTTCTTGGAAACTAAACTAATCTCTAAGAGATGCTGTAGTTTTAAATGATTTTGTGTAATGGGAAGTATGTAGGACTTGGTATCTTTAGAAAACTGCTCACAGAATAAAAACATGTCATACAGGTCTAAAGGTTCTCCATGAAGAGACGGAAATAACAATGCTGGACACTGTAGCACAAAAAGTTGCCAAGTGCAACAAGCTTTGGAATTTTATTAAGAATCTGAATAGCCTGCAATAAGAAAATAGGAGACAAGTTGCATATTTCAGTTGTCTCATGAGGCCAACTCAGCCTTAAAGCCACTCAGTGAAAAAGTGTGTTATTTTAAAGATCATTTTCTTTTTAAATGAGAAAGCTTAATTTAAAGTCTTTGATGTAATGAACAACCTCAGATCTCCGCTGTATCTGGGTCAAATGTTAACCTACTAATTCCTGATAGGAGACAAATCTCTTTCATGATATAACAAGCAAACGTTTGCTCGTGTGTGAAACAGCCTTGTTTTTTTATTTATCACTTTGAAGAGTTTTTCATTGCTAGTTTGATCCACATGGAATACATGGCCCACTTTTTCTGTGTGGATTTTATTTTTTTATTTTTTATGTTTTGCCTTGTAGCCGATCTATTTCCTTTCTTTTATTCCAACTTCACGTGTGGTTCTCTATTTTCATTCTATTTACAAAGTGACAGTATTTAATGACAATGTGAAAACACAGAGTCCCCAGTGTTTGCTCTACCAGGTCAGGTGTGAACTATGAAATATATAAGTGTGAGCTATCATGAAAAAAAAAGGATCCAAGTGAGACTTTCGGGGTGAGAGAGTAGCGATGGTGAAATGAGAGAAGGAACCAACTCAAGTGTAGAGAAGGAAATCGTATTTCATTCAGAATGATCACACTGTAGATGCGGTCCTCTAAAAAGATTTTTTTTAATATAAATATAAAGAAAGAGATGTCAAACTTTGCTAAAAGCAGTATGATTTATTTATACACCACAACTGTCATGAGGTCACAAGGAATGTGTCATTTTCCCTGCAGTAAAAAGCAGTTGTGAACATCAGTGCGACACTATTCAGGTAACTGACTGTAAGATGAATCAAAGACTCACACTCATCCTTTCTTGTGTTACGAGGCAGAAGCAAACAGACACGGTGACAGGTGGAGCAAACGCAGACCTGTCTTTAACTACGGTATAATTTAATAACAATTTTAGAAGTTATTAACAACAAGAAATTAAATTGTCTGACTATAATCTGATTATGTGAAAATGATTCTGACCTAATTGGAGCAAGAAAGCATATTACCTGCTGAGCAACACAGCTCACTACAAGCTCAGGGAGCAGGACATGAAAAAGAAATGAACGGTCATTACATGATAGATAAACATACAGTAAAGTATTTATTGTCAGTATTAAGTATTTATTATCTACAATTTGACCTAACGGTGTTGATAGTGGTGAAAAGACAGGGGATCAAATATAATTCAAACCCAATTCAGCCCAAGGTTTACATCTGATGAAAGTCATCAATTTGATGGTGAACCATCAAATATTTGTTTTTATTTCACCAAAAAATGTGAAATGCTCTCCCTCCTGGGAACCGTAGGCCGTCAGTTAACTCAGCGGTCCCCAACCCCCGGGCCTCGGACCGTGGGTTGTTTGGTACCGGGCCTCGAGAGTTGAGGCTCAGGTGTGAAATGTATGGTTTTCAGGGTTTTTATCGGTTTTCAGCGTTATTTTGTTATCGTTTTTATCGTTAACTTGGTTTTCCTGGGTCTTTTCACGTGTGTTATGAATAAATCTTCTTTTTTCGGTACCGGTACTAATTTTATTTTATTGTATTTATCCGCGACACCTTAAAGGCCGGTCCGTGAAAATATTGTCGGACATAAACCGGTCCGTGGCGCAAAAAAGGTTGGGGACCGCTGGGTTAACTGACCAAACTCCTGGCCAGAGGGGATGTTGGCATCGTTGTAAAGAAGCAGACAAGTCAAATAATCATCATCATAATTTCATTTAGAAACCAGTTTCAGTACTTCAGCTTCAAATATTTCAATTGGTGCTTTTGTTGCTTTGAAAGTGGTGATGGAGAAGTATTGAGAATATCAGAAGAAGCTGCACTGTGTCTTTGTGGATCTAGAAAAAGCATATGATAGGGTCCCAAGAGTGAAGCTGTGGTACTGCATGAGAAAGTCCAGAGTGGCAGAGAAATATGTGAGGGTGGTACAGGACATGTATGAGGACAGCGAGACAGGGTGAGGTAAGAGCGATGGATGGTTCAAGGTGGGGTTGGGATTACATCAGAGATCGGCTCTGAGAACCTTATTGTTTACAGTGCTGAAGGACAGGTTGGCAGATGAGGTCAGGCAGGAGTCTCTGTGGACTATGATGTTTGCAGAGGAATGAAAGCCCACGCAGAATGCATGTGTGTGAATGAGAGGAAGATGTATAGAAAGGTGAGCATGCAGGCAGTAGAGATAGTGAGGGTCGAATGGGGTCAACCATCCAGAGCAATGGACAGTGCGCGATAGAGGTAAGAAGTGCATGTAAGCAGGGTGGAGTGGGTGGAGTGTCAGGTGTGATTTGTGTCAGAAGGATAGCAGCAAGAAGGAAAGGGAAGGTTTATAAAATGGTAGTGAGACCTGCTTGGATGTATGATTTAGTGACGGTGGCGCTAACAAGACAGGAGTTTGGTGCTAAAGGTGGCAGAGCTGAAGCTGCTCAGATTGTTATTGGTAGTGATCAGGACTGACAAGTTTACAAATCAATATTTCAGAGGGACAGCTCAGGTTGACTAGTTTGAAGACAAGGTTAAGACATGTGCAGAAGAGGGGGTAGGGGATATACTGGACAAAGGATAGATTGAATATGGAGCGGCCGAGAGATGAATAAATCAGAGAAGGTTCATGGATGCACTGAAGGAGGATATGCAGAGTGAGACAGAGAGACAGAGTGAGACAGAGGCAGATCATCCACGGTGGTGATCCCTAAAGGGGGGAGAAGAAGAAGAAGAAGATGTGACATACAAAACTAGATTCGATTGCTGATGCTGCATAGGAATAATTCGCTAAACAAATGTGGCAGCTATATTTAGCTTCACAGGCAGTTCTACTGTGCCAAACAGTGTCTCTTCACAGACTGCTGTTGCCTAAAGATTTACTCTATTTACTCTATGCCAATGATTACATGTGTTTTTCTTTCCCTGTGAGATCCAGCTCAAAACCCAGCCCAATATGAAAGCTATTTTGTTTGGTCATTACAGCTTTAAGGCTGAGGGTTCAAGAAAACATTTTAGAGATATGGAATGAAAGTGTTTACAGTGTGTGTGTGTGTGTGTCAACAGTAACAAAATGTCATTTGCTCATACTGAGTAAGGTCATAACTAAGTGAAAATTTGTCACGTCCACAATTACACCCACTCGGTTTCTTACTTTGGATAATGATGCAAACTCCTTTTTGTGTTTTGAGGTGATGTTGGCAGTGGAAGGTAGGAATCTTTATCATTTTAGCCATGAGTCTGATAAATGCTGGCAGAAGACATTATGAGATGCAATCACAACAGCTTTTTCAAATACATGATATACTTGCTGTGTACCTAAAAAGCACCGCTAACTGTAGGTAACACAAGCTTTTGGTATCACTATGTTAGTGAAAAGTTATAAACTTAATTTTAAGTGGAGAAAGTCTTTAATATATCTTTACATTTTAGCAATATTTTCTTTCTCACGAGAGCAAAATATAACTAATATGAT
The DNA here is from genome assembly GCF_018398535.1 of Haplochromis burtoni. Taxonomy (NCBI): domain Eukaryota; kingdom Metazoa; phylum Chordata; class Actinopteri; order Cichliformes; family Cichlidae; genus Haplochromis; species Haplochromis burtoni. The sequence goes on from NW_024582398.1 coordinate 108,892, forward strand.
AAACTTTGAAAAGATGTCTTCTTGTAAAGTCGATCGAACTCACTCTGGAGCAGGACACAGTACATTATGCGTCTGCAGTACACAGCAATAGAGCAACTGAAAGAAAAACCACACAGCAAATCTAGCATGTCCAAATTAACACTGTCAGATTTGATTTCAACAC
>NW_024582398.1:110337-134139 GCF_018398535.1 Haplochromis burtoni
GTTACATTAAAAGAATGTGACTCTGCTTAGAGTAAAATTAACTCTACTTTTGCAAGAAGACTATTAACACCAAAACATTTAACACTTTTGAATTTGCTGTGCAGATTGTCAGCAGCAGTGATTCTGTGAGCGAGTCATGGATGAGATGGCTAAAGAAAAGGCTAGGTGGAGAGGATAGGCAGCTGGCCAGAATGACACTGAGATTTGTGTTCAACATGCCAAAAAGGGTTGGCACTGCCACTCGCTGACTCACACCCCAGCCTCACTGGGAGTATAGAGACAATAGACTCCCAAACACGTGGTGTAAGGGCCAAGTGACCCACTCTGACACAAATACCTGCCTTTTAGTTTAAACAGGTGCCCACAGCTCTTTAGGTTTTGAGAAAGAGATAGAGAGATATAATGCTGCATATAAACATTTGCTTAATTCATTTATTAGACCACCTGTAATAAAAACAGGAAATGCAAACATTTTCAGAGGTTTCTGAACATTTGTGTTCAGAACTAAGACATATATTGCTATTTATTAAACAAAAAACAATCTGAATTCACGTGTTGATACCCAAATTTGAGACGGCACACTGGACTTCAAGCACAACATTTAGCCAGTAAAACTAGTTCATCTATTCAGAAATACAAGTATCTTACTAAAAAAAAGAATGTGCTTTACCATTTTTTAGGATTTTGTAAAACAGTAAATTTGAACATTTGTGGTTACCGATAATTATTAGATTTGAGTATTAGTGCATTAGTATGTGCTCAGCAAATAGTATAGGATTAACCATCACAGAATCATTAAAATTTTCATTTTGGGCCGATGTGATATAAGCCTTCCACTGTGTGGTGGTCAAACAAATTTGTTAAGCACTATACAAGAGAAAAAGTATAATGAGTCTGACTCTTAGAGCTTGTTGATGATTCTGTGTGTTTATGTGGTCCTGGGTTCTTTGACCCAGCGCTTTGGGTTTTTGGGCTGTTCTTAGTCCTTTGTTAACAGTTTTCTTATTTGTGATTTGTGTAATTGTGTTTCTGGATTATCCATTTTGGGTTTTTTTGTGTTATCATAAAATAGATTTAAGTCCTTGAGGCTACATTGTGTTTTACCTGCTCTCTGTTCCCTGTCAAGTCTTAGAGTCTCCGTGTGGTGTTTTTCTGTCTTGTTACTTCCTGTTTTTATTATGATAGTCATTTGTCTCCGGTGCCATGTTTTAGTTTTACCTCACCATGTCTTGTTATCTGATTTAGTTCAGCTGTGTCTCTCAGATGTCTCCACTCTGCCCCAATTGCTATTCTGTGTCTGCAGAGTTGCTGTCTGCCTTTGTCTTATTGTTTGTTAGGCTTCTTTGGATTCTGCAATTAATTTTCTGCTATGGACTCAATAGTCCAGCTAAATAAATGTTGATTTTGTTTGTTTGTTTGTTTATTGCTTTTTGCCTCAGAAGTCTACATTTAGGTCCTCTTCTGCCACTCATGACAGTATAGACTAGTATTACAGTCACTTAACTGAGTCATGTGCATATTTCATCCTGATTTGTCACTGTAAACAGCTCTTAAAAAAGTGAAAGCACACAGTGAAATGCATAGTGACACGGTGGCTATGAACTGTAGATGTACCTTCACTTCCTTCCTTTTTGCTGATGTTTCACAAGCGACACAGTTTTACAGCCGCTTACTTCAGTTTGCCTCAGCATTACTTGAAAACTTGATGCAGTTAGGGAAAATTTCCTCAGCACAGCATTTTAAAAAGACCTGCAAAGCTACACAACCATACATTTTTCCCTCAAAGCATGTTATGCCATGAAGGAAACGTGATTCTGCTCGCCGTTGTTTTTCGGTCAAAGCAAGAATGATTACTTTACTATCGGACAGAAAATGAAATTGCAAACTGCTGATGAACTTGCATAAGCGGTTTGAATAATGGAATTCGCATCAACAAATTAATCCACAGCTTTCATGCTTCAGTTGCAGCAACTTGCCTAAGAAAAGCGGTTAAATTCAATTTCACTTGCAGCCCATTCAGTTACCCTTTCTCAACAGAACAATTAATATTCAGTGATGCAGATCTACATCTCTGCACACACAAATATGTAAATTACTGGCACAGTGAAACCACTGCAACATGGAGAAAAATTAAAAATATTCTTGATAAATATAAAACTCTTTTTTTGGCGGGTTACGCTCAGTACTGATAAAATGATTCAGCCTATAAGCTGCTGCATACTCCAAACAGTATAATCTGGACTTTGTCTGCAGCTCTTATTGTGCTATAATAACATCCCTAGTTAAGGATGCAGCATAAATAAATCTCTCTCTTCTCCTCCATCTTTCCTTTGACTTCTTACTTCTTTTCACCCTCTTCTAACCCCTTCTCCTCCTCCATTGCCTCCAAAAGCTGACTGTGTGCAGCTATAAAGCTTAACTAACTGGCAAATGACTGCCTCCCTCTTGCTTATCTACAGGATAAGCTGGGAGGTTATTTCCATGCTATACAGCTCATCAACAGTCGTGAACTGCGGCTTTTCCTTGTGTGCTCGAGGGTAAACCGCAGTTTGCTGAAGTCATCTCCCTAGCTGCACCTTATGTGTCTTACACACCTGAAATTGAAGGAATCTGCTACAACTGGGAAGAAAAGAAAATGATGCACAGTGCTGCATAACAGCAAGTGAGACAGATGAGCCTGACTGCAGCACACGAAGACAGGCAAGGAGTCCAAAAGAAACCAAAAGTAGAGCCACTGAAGGAGAGAGGGATGGTGTAGGATGAGCTACAGGAAGAAACCAAACAGACGTGGGAACTCAAAAGGAGAGGAGAGTAAATTTTTAATCATATTATGTAGAATAGAATAATGGTGGAATTAGAAATGAAATTAATTATGAGTACTACAGGATCGGGAGTGAAGAGAATCAGCAGAACATGAAATCTGGCCAGCATCCTTTCTGGGCTGCAAAGATTCTTAGCACCCCAGGCTGCAACCAGCTACAGTGGCACTAGCTTAACAACAACATCAGAATGCTAACAATTGGCAGGTAATTTGTATCTTGTCATTAAGCTTTTGGCTGGTGGTGGTGCTGCAGAGTAAAAGAATAAAGCTCCAGGGGACACAAAATAGTATCTAATCATCCAGGTCATCCTGTCAGTGCATCAAGCCAAACAACGAAACAACACTTACTGCTTAAGAGACAGAGTGTCAAAGTGGACACCAGGGTTATATTTAACCTTGGTTAAATATAAAACTCATTGTTGCAGCCAGGGACAGCACAAAAGTGATCCCCTTAAGCTGATTTTTAGTTTTAGTGTCCTTATATCCCCCCCAAGTTATTGGTTCTGTAACTAGGTAGGTAACAGAAGCTAGCTGATGTAAGTCTATTGACCGCAACCAACCAACCAAGACGGTGACGTAAAGCTCCAAACTTACAGAAGAAGTCACTAAACATGTTTTTAAAACTTTGTGTATCTGGATTTGAGAAATAAGTGGTGAAAGTTAGTGTTATGTCTATGTCAGTTTTTGAGAGCAGGGTTCAGTGGTGTAAATGAGCCTTTTTACATTTGGTGTTTTCACTATAAGCATATAGATTCGGTCAGGACAACCTGCTGAAGTTCAAACTGAGCATCAAAATGGATAAAAAAGGGTGATTTTAGTGACGTTAAATGTAGCATGGTTTCATTTTTCAGAAACTGCTGCTGAGATTTTTCCACATAATAATCACAAAGGAGAAAGAATGGTATGCATGTTGAAGCCTCACCAAATTTAAGAACAAAAGACTGGAAAAACATTGCCTGGTCTACATCAGTGTTTAATATTTAGTTGGTAGGGTAAGAATCTAGTGTTAACAAGATGAAAGCGTGGATCCATTGTAGTTTGTATCAGTGGTTCAGGCTCCAGGTGGTTTGATGGTGTGGTGGATAGTTTCTTGTCACAATTTGACTCCTTTAGTACAGATTAAGCATTTGTTAAACACCACAGTCTGAGTATTGTTGCTGACCGCGTCTGTCCCTTTATGACCACTCTGTACCGATCTTCTGATGGCTGCTTCCAGCAGGATAACACACCATGTCACAAAGCTCAAATAATCTCAAACTGGTTTCTGGAACATGACTATGAGTTCAATGTACTCAAATGACCTCCACAGTCACCAGATCTCAATCCAATAGATCACATTTGGATTGTGGTGAATAGGAGATTCACATCACAGATGTGCAGCCAACAAATCTGCAGTGACTTTCAGTAAGTTTCAGCACTTTGATGAATCAAATCACTTCATCATTTTGCTGATATTCTACAAAATCAATAAGACATATTCCTGTATGGATGGAAAAAATATCTTTTTAACTTTTGCCTCCCCTCATGTCTCAAATGACACATGAAACCAAGTTTTGATACAAACCTTTTAGCAAGCTGATCCTCTGAAACATTACCTCACTTTTCCTTGGGTTTGCTGACTGGGCTGTTTTTTGAAGATTTTTTTCCCCCCAGAAGCCAGTGCTAAACTTTATAGCTTCCACAAATTAATAGGGTTATTTTATGATTTAAAAAAATGATTTAGAAAAAGAATAAGAAAAAACGCTATTGTCAACCATGTGCACCTTGATTGGCTTCACATTCCTGTCTATGTCCCCAGTGCCCCATCTGAACGGCCCCAAAGCAAAGTCATCTGATCCTTTGTACTGTATATTTGCAAAGGATAAATGCAGAGTGTCATATGCAGCTAAGTACCCTACGACACCACAGCAGGAGGTTGCTTGAATGTCATTACTGCCAATGTGGTTTATCATGTCCTTGTGAATAATAAAGGAATCAAGTCTTTCTGCTATTGAGCTGCAGCACAGTCTGTTCCTCTTCTGTCTCAGCTTTCAGAAGCACCTATTTGCATCTTTTCTTCATGACTGCTAGGAATTTGACTTGTGGTTTGTTTGTTTTTTTACATTTTGGTTTCAAAACTAAAGAAAACTGTGAGATGCATTTATTTTCACCTTATTTAATTCAGTATATGTAGAGACATGTTGTAGAGACAGTTTGCTGATAGCCTTAAACACAGTTTATATATTTAGTCATGGGAATCAATGTAAATCATTGCATTTACACCAAAAGAGAAAACAGCATCCTAAAACGATATGTTGAATGTGTGCCTTCATTATGGGAACAGTAGCCCAGAGCTGAACTCCTTTTTGAGCCTCTAAAGTGGCATTTTCAGCCAAAGTTTTTATAATCAACATTCTCATTTCTACCAGACCATCTTTTTGCCATCCTCCAGCTGCGAGCTTCTTTCCATTCCTCCCTTCGTAGCTCTTTGACTTTATATTCCCTGCCAACCTTTTGAAACTGCTGATCTGCCTTTTTTCTCCAGCACAGCTAATTTCTCTATTGTTGACCCTGTCACTCACACTTTCTGACTGCTTGGAATATATCCACATATTTCCTTTTCTTCCCATAATCCTCTCATTCTGTGCAAAGTCTTTTATCGTCTCTCGGGCACAAGCCTGATGTTGACTAAAGGTCCGTGCGATGTTACTGGAATATGTCTGTGAAGGTTCTCAGTCAGTTTTTCCAAGCTCCTTTGACTGCAATGTTACTGGAAGGTTTAGAACTGGTCACGTGAAACATAATATTTATTTATATTTCTCCTCTATTAATTGATTACTTTGGCATGAATAATCCCATTCTTCAGTGCAATGTAGATACAAATTTAAAGTCCTGACAATTTCAAATTTTATTACAGAGTACTCAGCAACCCAACATTTCAGACTGCCCCATTTTTTAAAGTCTAATTTAGCAAACACATTTTTGAGCTGTGCTGGAAGTTTGCTACTATGGATGGTGATGTTGGTCTGACCACAACTTTAGTCTTGGGTGATCACCTTGCTTTATGTGTAGCTCCATCATGACTCCATGAGAAAATGGGTGCATTGTGATTATAAAGAGACGGACATGGTCAGCAACAATACTCAGCTAGGCTGTGTTTAAGTAATGCTCAGTTGATAATAAGGGGCCCAAAGCGTGCCAACAAAATATTTCCCACACCATTACGCCACCCTCTTTTTCAGACCATTCACTTTAAACCCTCGAGACCAACAACTGTGCCACATTCAAAGTCCCTTCAGTCACTATTCTTCCTCATTCTGATGCTCAGTTTGAACTTCAGCAGGGCATCTACATGCATAAGTTCATGGAGTTGAGCTACCATCTTATTGGTTGATTAGATATTTGCTTTACTTAGTACACCTCAGCTGCTCGTTAAAGACTGTATGTCTTACATCCAATCATTTCACAAAGACAAAGCAGAAAATGCAATGACGAAAAAAAGAACGCACAGTGGCCATTTAATCTAAAGAGATTAAATGGCCACTGTGCGTACAGTGATACACAGACGTTGCTTTGATTTAAATGTATCTGGTGCTACAAAGTCATACTACTTTATAGCACCAAATCAAAAAACTACACCAACTCATTCTGGCATATCTGTACTGTTAGGTCTTAATGCCGGTTAGTTTCCTAATAAGATTGCCTCAACACAAGTATTTTTTGCTGATATTAAACATGACAGCATAAACATCTCTTAGTTCTGTCAATTTGGAGGCTCAAAATGAGCCCATTGTGAGCAAAGAAAAACCCTTTAGTTGCACTCTGAATCTACAAATCATCCTTTATAATACCTGTGAATAAAGATGTGAAAATCCATTTAACCTCCACACATTACCTTTGGGAAAATGACTCATTATAACGCACCCTGTAATTCTGCAGCCAGAAATAGAGCCTGATACACTGCTGCCATCTAGTGCCACGGACACTTTCCTCGCTTTCTCCAAATGGTTGCGACTGGTGTTTTTGTTTGACAGAAACTTATAGTAATCAAATCTCCCAAAATACATTAATATGAGGAAACTGGTTCACATGTGAAATTTTTATTCCAACCTTCAAAAACAATTCCAGTTATAAAAAATAACTGCATGTCTCTTTTACTCCACCATCAGCATCATCATCATCATCATCATCATCATTATCAGTTACAGTCTTTTTACCTTCACTAATTTACTCGTTAACAATTTAAAATGTATCAAAAATCTACAAATTTGAAGGTTTTGTGAAAAACAAGGCAAGTAAATGCTGTACCCTTCTGTCTTTACAATAACTTCCAATAGATGTCATACTGTATAATAGCAACCCATTGTTTTTTATGACAGAAGCAGAATGTAGATGGATTACATGGATAAAGAAATGGGGAAACGTACTAAAAAAAATAAAAACATCTGACATCACAGGAAAGACAAAAATGGTTAACTTCTCAATTCGGAGGTGGCTTTTTATGTGTAGTGTTCACATTCACATACACCTGGCATCCTAACCACCCCGACATCATACATCGGTATTCATACAGTAAAATACAAAACTAAAATACAGCTTTAACAGTTCAATGATCAGCTACAGAGCTTTAATATTCCTATATCCAGCTCTAATCTGCAGCTTGATTGAAATAAATAGAAGTTTACTTTACGTTTTAAAAGGAATGGGTTAAAATTTGACAACAAATGAGTGAAATCAAAGCACTTTCTACATCAAATTAAAGGTTGCCGGTGAGGGCTGAGTCCATGAGGTCATCATCTTCATTTCTCATATACATTGGGCTCGGCCGGGAAGGCCGATCTGAACTTAACATGGACAAAGATGAATCTGAAGCTGAGATGGGAGACCTTGACCAACTGTCCGATTTTATTGGATGAGAAGACGGCCCCATTGACATAGATTTCTTTTTCTCTTTGTCCCTGTCCCGTTCTCGGTCTCTGTCCCTCTCCCGTTCCCTCTCCTTCTGCTTCTTTTTCTCCTTCTTGTGTTTCTTATGTTTCTCACCTGAGCTAAGGGGAATAGAGCTCATGTAGTCCTGGGGAGGAAGTGGGCGCATGGTCTGGTCATCGTCCGAGCTGGGGCTGTTCTGGTGAGACTTTTCAGCCACTGAGCTGCTTCCTGACTCGCTCTCACTATCCTGGTTAAGTGGGGTATATCCTGGTGAGCGGCTGTGACTGGGGGAGGAGCGGTCATGTTTGGGAGTCGAGCCACTGAAGAGTGGAGAAGCTTTCAGGCTAGAAATCTGAGGACGCATATTGTCACCAGATCCTTCTCCTGCTTTCTGTAGGGTCACTTTAGCCTTGATACTTGGAGAGCCACCGTCTGGTTTGCTAATTATAATCTTGGCCAAAGCAGTCGAACCTACCCCACCTGTTTTTGGGTCCATCAACTTTTTATCCCCACTGCTCCCCCCTGACACTGACACTTTTGCCTTTGCCTCTTTATCAGACTTTTCCCGCTTATAGTCACCACTTTGAGAGGATGAGACATGCTTGGATGGTGCCATGTTTGAAGGCCCACTGGGAACATTTCCAGACCCACCGCCAGGAGTAGATGACGAACCAGCTCCCCCTACTGGTGGCCCTACCTCACAACCATCCTCCCCTACTACTCCTCCTCCAACACTCTTCAGCTTGTCTATGACTGCTATTAGAGAGGGTTTCTTGTTACGGCTAGGAGACTTTCCTTTGGCGTTTGGGTTATTTGCATTATTCTGGCCAGCCCCTCCACCACTGCCACCTCCACCCCCACTTGCACTGCCTCCTCCACCACCTCCACCACTTCCCCCTCCACCACTGCCATACTGAGACTGAGAGCCTCCTGAGAAGCCAACTGAACCTGAAGATGACGAGGAACTGGAGGATGATGAAGAAGATGAAGAACCAGATGAAGAGCTTCCCCCAGCTGGTTTCTGTGAGCTCATGCCTCCACCAGAAGAAGACTTGGACCCTCCGGAGCTGCCACCTCCTGAGCCCATGGGGGATTTGGCCTTGGAAGAAGGTGGAGTTCCTGGAACCTGGGACTGCTGCATCTTCATAGGGGATGATAATTTTTCACCAGAGCTACTGGAACGAGAATGGGAAGGTGAAATGTTGGGCTTTATGTTGGGATTCATAAGTGAACCAGGAGGCTTGCCCCCCTGAGGCTTAACTTTATTACTACTTCCTATTCCTCCGCCAGTACCTCCAGGCCCAGACAGGCCATGTTTGGTGATTGGTGAAGATCCTGGCTTGCCAACACCCATCCCTTGGGAGGAGCCTTTAGACTGGGATGGCCCACTTCCTCCACTCCCTGGTTTGGAGCTGTTGCCTTGTGTCATGGAGCCTTCCTTGGATTTGATCTTTCCAGAGGACGATGAGTGTGAATGATGGCTTTTGCTGCTGCTGGTTCCTCCAGTTCCTCCTGTGCTGCTTGTGGCTGAACTGCTGGAGGTGTATCCACTATGGGAAGAGGTTTTGCCCCCAGTTATGGTCCCTTTGGGGATCTGAATAGTGATTTTGGGAATTGGAGGTGTGGCACCTCCAGGGGGGGTTTGTGACCGTCCTGAGCTACCAGGAGACTTGGAACCGCCTCCACTTATGCTGCTACCAGAGCCTGAGCCACCACTAGGTGGTGTATAAGGCCGTCCCCCTGAGCTGTGAGAAGGGGATTTTCCATCAGGATCGAGCTTTTTGCGTTTGGGAGGTTTATCTTTAGATTTGCCCTCACTGGATGGCGTCCTGCTACGCTTCACCTGTTTTCCCTCTGTTGAGCTGCTCCCGATTCCCATCCCAGAACTGCTCCCACCGCTGCCCCCATTCTCATCTTTTGGCCGCATGAGAACCTGTTGTTGTTTAACTTTTGGTTCACCAGATGCTCCTCCAAGGCCCATGCTCAAAAGCGGGCTCTGGGACCCTCCACCATGTGTGTCTCCTAAATCAGGAGCTTGTCCCAGAAGTGGTTTACCACTACCACTGTTGCCTCCAAACACCATCCCAATATCAAAAGGCTCCTTTAGTGAAGGCTCTGGAGTGCTCTGTCCATGTGGAGTAGGATTTTGAGGCGTTCCTGATGGGGTATTCTGCTGGCTACCTCCCCCAAAACTCTTGACAAGGTCCATGTCTCCATCAGCACTTGGAGAACTGTCATCAAAGTAGTTCTGGGAGAAACCATGGCCTGAGGTAAGAAGGTCAGGGTTGAAGTCCGCGGCATCAGGGAAGAAGTTGGTAGAAGAAGAGTCACTGGTGGGAGTGGTAACAGTTCCGGCCGCCTCAGCAATCAGGTCAGCGGGGTCTGTGAAGGGATTCTCATTGCTGTTGGTATTGAAAATATCTGCTGAGTCAAACACTGCACTACCCTGACCTGAACTCGAAGAGTCACGGATAGGGGTACCTAGTGCGCCTCCATCCTCCCCACCGCTGCCCATTGGATGCTGCCCATGGCTCCCACCACTGCCTTTGCCAGTTTGTTCAGGTAAATCTGACAAGATTTCTGTGATATCAGGTCCAATACTATCAGAGCTGGAGAGACGGACCATACGAGGTGGTACGGTACCTGGTGGCTGCTGTTGCTGAGACTGGACATGAGACTGTGAATAAGGCATGCTGGGACCAGATGGTGGTGTTCCACACTGGCTTGGTGCAGGAGTAATGCTATGGGGCGTGTCTAAGCCATCACTGGTCAGGTTAACATCATAGATAGAATTCTGAGATGCGTCCACATCCATAGAGAGGAGCTCACGGTGGAAATCATCCTCGTGAGTGACTTGATGGTGCTGGTGGTGCTGTGGCATGGAAGATGACTGTTGAGATTTCATGCCTAAGCTACCGCCTCCAACACCAGCAGCTGTTCCAGGCAGCATGCCACCCTTTTCATTCCCCCGTGGGCGCTTCTTTTTTCCCTTCGTGCTACCTCCAGGGCAGGTTCCGCCCATGCCTTCTGTCCGTGGAGAACCAGAAGAATTCTGTCTCTCTAATGGACTAGACCCATACAGGGAAGCAAAATCTTGAGTGGGATTGTCTTTCAACAAGTTCATCAGCATGGGGTGATTCTTGGTGTTGCTGGCAGGGGAAGAAGTTGGAGGTGGAGTTTGGTGGGGCTGTGGTGCATTCTGGGAGCTGGGACTAGAACCCACACTTCCAGTTATCTGTAACAGACTTGTTAGTATGGGATTTTGTGTGACTTTGCTATAGTCATCTGAATGGCCTTGACCTTGCTGCTGTTGTTGCTGCATCTGTTGCTGGCTAGCCACAGCTCCTGGGGTTAGGCACTCTCCTCCTTGAGCTTGCCTGTCAGTTCGGGACATCCCATACAGAGAAGTGATTGGACCTGTAAAATTGGGCCCTCCTCCAGTAGGTGTGTTGCCCCCTGTAAGCCCAGGCAGTCCCATGGGATTAGATCCATCAGCTGTTACCATATTATAGGTGGGACTACCAGAGGGTGGAAGGTTGTTTTTCACCATAGTCTCCACGGTTTGTGCAATTAGGGAAAGGGCTGGAGTGTCTGCTTGAATGGTTTCTGCTTTCCTTCGAATTGCCCTCATGGTTACAGGGATGGACATGCATCTACAAGAGGAAGGAAACAATTACCAACCATGTACTAAACTGTGCATAACCACACAGTTATGGTGTTATGGTGAGTATCTCACCTCTGGACCACTTTGGTGATGAATTCATCAGTGCAGATTAGAGCATCTGACACTCCTTTATATAGCTTGCAGGATACCTGTCTGGAGTCAATCACCTCCATCACCACTAAAGGAAAAAGATCACATAGAATAGAGTTACACAAAAAACAAAAGATATTCCAGCAGATTAACACATGAACCCCTTTAGACTGCAATCTACTCCAAAGCTAAAAGCGTAAAGTGGCTGCCTGCTAATCAACCTTGAAGTGACTGAAAGGATTTTTTTTTTCAGTCAACATTTTATATCAGCCAACAGTGAAAAGACAGACAGCAAACATAGGTTTGAGATAAAGGTTCAACATGCTGCAGTCATGTGTTGAGTCCTCCAGTTAAAATAATAAATACCAGTTTAGATGAACTTTAACCCAATGGCAATTTTATAAAACCTTTGCAATTGTTGGTTTTGTGTTTCTGGGCAATGAGTTGGGGAAACTTTTATATACTCAACCAAAGATAATTTACCATGTAAAAAAACAGTTCTCTGTAAAACCACTATACAATCAGAGAAGACCAATTTCCCACATAATTAATTAATATCAACCACTCCAACAGTGTCACATCAATTTCAGTAGTCAGAACTTCTGACTTAAAAATGAATATATGAAATATAAACAAATTAAAGTTCAACTTCAAGCTCTCTATCAGGATTTCAAATATTTGTAGCAAGTGACTACTGGGGAGAAAAAAAAAGTAATATAAAGACATTTATGTCAAATCCACTTGTTACAAAACATCATGTTTGCTGTGATGTTTTTTAAATGTATCTATTTTAGTGAAACAACTTTATTCCCCGAAACCTCCCAAAAAAAAAAAAAAAAAGCCAAAGTATGTGCTTACCACAGACCAGGGACTCATTCACTGGATGCTGGAAAGAAACGCTGAAACTTGAGTCAGTAAGAGGACACACCTCAAACTGCAGCAGGCCTGCACTGTCTGAAATAACAATGACACTTATTATAAGTAATTTAATATGATAGAAAACAGAGCACATGTTAAAAAGATAAATACAGGAAATCAGAAGCCACCTACCTTCTTTGATAGAAGTCCGCTTCACACAGCTGCCAATCAAGGTGTTATAGGCTGCCTGATGCCGAATGATATCCAACAAGAATGGTACTTGTGCCGGGTGGCGGAAGGGGATCTTGGACACCAGTGCTCCTTGAAGAGATCGACCATCTTGCACTGGAGCATCGCCATTCAGGAAGTAACAGTGCTGCTGATCAGGTAACACCTTAGACAGCAAAATAGAAGTTTTCAGATACTTCCAATGATAGAAATTGTGATAATTGTGATATATAAATACAAGTAATGGAGACAATTCTAAAGCCAAAAGAAGAGGTTGGGGGTAACCATCGAGGGTGGACAGACCTTTAACTAAACCAAATAACGTGCAAGTTAAAAGATTCTAGAGATTTACAACACATCGCTGATATTTGTGGAGGCAAGTAATGTCTGCTCACAGAATAAAAGTGCATGTTGTGTGGGGGTGGAGGCTGGGAGCTACCCTCCTCAAGACGTTGGAGCTGGTTCTGGACAATTAACTGGTAGAGAGGTGACAAGATGGGTGGGGTCTCAAACACTGGGATGGCTGGGGAAAAAATTGACAGAGATTACGGTTAAACCGTTCAAATAAAGAATAATATTTTCTATGTGTGTTAATGAATAGTGAATACAACATGCATTAGGTAAACTCACAAGTAGCATTGCCCATCCTCTGGATAAAAGAGAGTGAAAAGGGTGTGGGTTGGTTCATCTTAAGGAAAAAACAAGCTGGCAGGTCCACACAGTTGGAGTTGGTCACAGTGGAAAAGGAAGGTGTCCTAAAATAAAGAGAAAAAAATCAATTACCCATGATAACTGCCTAATATTTGCAAGAGTGGTGAATTTGTAAACAATTCCCAGTATAGCATAATTGCAGGTTTTACACAGATTAGAGTTGCTCACTGGAGGACTTTGTAAACACTGGTGAACATGTTCTTACCCCTTGTTGTCAACAGGGTGGGATCCTGTGATCAGTGGAGCAATTGGGAGCTTATAGACAGAGGAGGTTCCTTCAATTGTAACAGAGACACTGACACCCAGAGAGCGCGGCACTGTAACAACAAGCATCCAGTAAGTTACATAGGTCGTGACTGGTAGATGATTCTTGATAAGGTCATCAATGCCCTGCATGCACTTGCCATTGTTGTCCATTAGGTTGAGCTGTGTGCCTGTTCCCTCTTCAAATATGTCATAAGGGGACACATAGCACTGGAGAGAAACAAGGTGACCACCACTTCTCGCTGTCAGCAAGCCCACACTCCCATGCAGAATAGTTTCTACTGTATTAGCATTGGTAGCTAACCTAGAAAACATAAAAACAAAGAAGACTGCATTAAAATAGAGATGATCAAATTAAGTGCTTCGGTCATAATTATTAATTTATACAATTTAGGCAAATGTACAGAGATACAGTCTCTTATAATAAGAGGTGACCCTTGCGATCTTTAACAATAGGTGTCCCAACATCTCATAAAATTAGTGTACTTAGTCTTTTAACAGTAAAAGATCCCAAAGGCAACTTAAACAGTAAATCAAAGACTTATTGAACTTACCTAAACATGTGCATCATCTTTGTAAGATCAAGCTCCAAAGACTGGAGTGCTATGTACATCTTGGTTTTCAGTTTACTGATACACAGAAAGGAAATATTATTAGACATATGAAAACAATATTCAGAGATGTATGGCATATGCATCTTATAAAAAAAATAATATCACTAATCTGGTCTTTGATTGCTTTCTTTTCAGCTCTCCTGTCTCTCAGCAGTTAAAAAGCCTAAATACATTACATATTCATAACTCAACAATTTAAGAAAAGATCATTTTTCATAATCTGGAAGATAGCACATGTAAATTCAATTTTATACGTGGAATGAAATATCTACTCGTGCTTTTAGATAAGCCTAAACCAAACGTCAAAGCCTGCAAGCCTACTTACTTGTCTCCAGGAAGCTTGTATAAATCAACAAGTCCCTTGAGATGTTTAGAAAACTCTTCAAAGTTCTTTTCCCTGTTAAAAAGAAAACAAAAGTGGCTCAATCAGCTATTGAACAGGAATCTCTAACAGGTAACTGCAATTTTAACTTTTAATCATTAACAGAAATGAAACACCATGCACTACAGGTTTGTCTCTTATCATCCACAAGAGTTTCAATTACACATGTGCTTTCTACTCACCTTAAATGCTGAAAAAGCTCAGGACAACTCTGTGACCAAAAATTAAATGCAAAAAAAGATTACTGAATCTTCACTAGTGGAATTAGATTAATGTAATTTGCCTCTCCCAGTCACACAAGCCTAGAGACCAGTTGGCAACCCACGGCA
This sequence comes from Haplochromis burtoni, assembly GCF_018398535.1. NCBI lineage: Eukaryota > Metazoa > Chordata > Actinopteri > Cichliformes > Cichlidae > Haplochromis > Haplochromis burtoni. The sequence goes on from NW_024582398.1 coordinate 125,207, forward strand.
ACCACTGGTTGTAAGGGAAAATATGTGTATTCCAAACGGTTGCCAAAGATTCCTGGCACTGCGCTTTATTGGAAACCTCCTTGTGATTGGTTAGTTTTTTTCCCAGCAGGTGGAGGTTGCAATGGGGCACTGAATGGTCTCTAGACCTGTGTCACCAAGGCCTTCTATTACTAATTTATGGAACTACATAGTGATTAGACTGACCGTGGGGCTTTCTCCTTGATGAGCCACTTTAACATCCACTAGCTGGCCACTGGTGTCTAGCTGCACCTCCACGTAAAACATGTCCATTGTGATGTAGCACTCCGTTCCAGAGGGACTCAGGTGGGAGCCCAGCCTGCACAAACAAGGCAAAAAAAAAAAAGACAAAATAATGCTATGACGTTTCTAACCTGAATTTCCTGTTGTGCTTTAGCTAAAACAGTTTTAGTATATTGGAAAAAATGTAAATATTGTTGCTGACTACGTTCACAATGGATAAATGCCATCAAAACTGTAAAATAAAGAACATCATGCAATGTGTTGTATGTAGCCCTCCTAACCAATAAAGAAGCTCATTCTCATTTGAAATATTAAACTAAAGGTTTTTCCAACCTAAGCACTGAAAGCTTCCACTGCTTTCAGTGCTTAGGTTTACCGGCCTCGGTAACTGTAAGAGACTCACATGTTTTGTCGAGCAATGGATTCCAGACGATCTGTCATGGAGGGAAGTGATGAGACTGAAAAAGAAAGCAGTTTGTTTTTCTAAACAAAAAGGTCAACTCGCTCTCCCTTGTGTTTCAATCAACTGACGTCCTCACCTTTCAAAGCTCTCTGCAGGGTCTCCAGACAGTTGAGCAGGAGCTGGTGACCTGCTGCATTCATCACACCACGTTTCTCCTGGGACACATTATGTGGAAAGAAAGAGAAAGTTCATAAAACAAAAAATGTGCTTAATCAACGAGATCTAAAATTTGTTTTCCACCTGCTCCACTGGGTTCAAGAATGTAAATTCATTACAGCTTTACTTATCCAGAAGCTAAGTTACTGAAGAATATACCTTTTATGCAATTATATGTTTAATGACATTAAATGTGTTCTCTGTTGTGATTACTTGTTACATTGTGACCTGATGTGGGATTGTTAAGTAAATAGATGGGTCATGATGGGTATTGTGTGTGTTTATAATGTTGTTAAGGCCTTCTAAAACTGGTATATTATACCACTGTAGAATATATTGTATGACTTTCCCCTTAAAGTCTTTCTAAGTCATGAAAACACTTGGTTTTTTTGTAGAGCTAAACTGCACCACTAGGTGGTGCCTCTTACTGTTTCAAGAAATGGAGTTGAGGATGTTTTTCGCTTTCTATTCACAAAGGCACCACAGATTTTATCATAAGGGCCTTGCTGCAGATGCCTCTTTCCTGCCTTTACTGATGTAAAATAATGCTTTTGAAATTTGTACAAATCACTTGTAGAAAGGTCTCTCTCTCACCATAGCCTGACGAACAACCTTGCAGGTCTCCTGCCATGGCCGGGAAGCATTGTGTTTGGCATGAAGCCTCTCTAGCAGAGCAGCCATGCGACTCTGCTTCTCTGCTTCTAAATAAAAAAGAAATACATGCATTTAGATAACTTTTAAGCAAATTTCATACACTTATTCTGTTCTGCATTTTAAAAGAGGTTTATGATCTTTTTTGCCACCCAGAATAACCATATTTATGTAATAAAAGTACTTAAACTAGAACAAGACAAAGTTTTTACTATTCCTCTAGGCAAAAACTAATTTCATCAAACAAACACATTTTTTGTCAGTTTAACAGCTGCAGTTTGAGTTGCTGTTAAGCTATATTGTATATCTTTATGGGCGTTTCTATTATCCTTGTTATTCTGAGAAAAATACAACCACAAACTATACTGTTTAGAAATAATTTTGGTTAATCCACACCTGTGTGAAAGGCTATACAAAAACTTCCCGTTCAAACTTCTATGTGGCATTTGTCTAAGAAGTGGTAAACATTGTAAAGCTACATGTGGTAACTTCAATGTTTTAAGGCAATAAAAACAACAAAACAAAACTTAAAGAAATAAAATATCAACTTAACATGCACAAACACATTTTTTTTTAGTGTAACTCTATGAGGAAAAAAAAAGTTTTGTGTGTGTTTTTGAATGTAGATCAGCAGGAATCCCAAAAAGTGGATTCTGTTCTGAATGTAGCATTTTTAGCGGGAGAAACAGTTTGTCACTCATCCAAGTGACTTCTTCAGTCTCAGCTGACTGCAGGTTTCCTCAACCTTACAAAAAGTACATTTGTTTAATGACATGACCACTAATTAAAGACCATTGATCAATGATAGATAGATAGATAGATAGATAGATAGATAGATAGATAGATAGATAGATAGATAGATAGATAGATAGATAGATAGATAGAGCTCAGCCAATCCTGGTGGACCGAGGTATAGTGTTGTAGGTATTATCATCATTTACGTATTCCAAACAAATTGGAAGCCAAATGTGTACTGTAACAAATATAAGTATAAAAATACTTTCTTTCCTCTATATTTTCAACAGTGACCTGAGAGCATGACAACAACATCATTATCATCATCTATCTCCCACTTGTACTATTTGTGTTCCAGGCAGATGTCTCACGTGGGTAGGCGACTGGCATGATTTTTATACATTAGCTGGTTGGTAGGATTTGTCAGCTCTTTGGAAAAATAACAAAAATAACAAAAAAAAAACTTTTAATAAAAGTGTTGGGATCCTTTTACCAGACTGTTAGTCTAGGATGTCTAGTGTTGTCAAAACATGTCGATAATGAGCTATTACAATGTTACAGCTTATTACACAGTTTGCCAAACTGATGGACAGACTGGCATTTTTTGCTCTACACACCGAATAGGTAAGCAAAACTTCTGTGGTGTTTATATTTTCAGAGCCTTGTTTTGCACGACCTACCTATCATCAGTGTTTGCAGAAAGTTGACGTTAGCAAGTTGCTAACGTTAGCCGTTAGCTGATTACAGATAGGCAACTAACGTGACTTTAAGCGCACCAAAAAATAACACCAATCCTTACAGATAAGCCGCACTTATCAATCTGGAGTTATTGTGTGTATGTGGTACCCACAGATGGATTTCAAATCTATAAAACATACGCAAAAAGCAGCAGTACTCGCCAACATAGTGGGCTGATTTAGCAGTTAGCCATTGATAGCCCAAGTCCCAAAATAAATTATCAGTAAAGCAACGAAAAATAAAGCACGAGTCGCGTTCTTACCCGTTACTTCTTCGGTTTTAACCCGATCGCCATGAGTCTGATTTCCTCCCTGCTGAACTGAAACAGAAAGTTCCCTCGCAGGGCTGCAGCTCTGCATAGAAACACCAGGCCCCGCCGCCATTGTACCCCCCTGCTCCACTTCGACTTCCCCGCTTCAGGTTCCTAGCATCCCTTCCGGGCTTCCGTACTACTATAAACTCGTCATAGCAAGCGAGGAACAGCGATTTTTTTTTCTCCTGGGTGAGTCCTTTCTCCAGACTATTTTTTTAATTTTATTTTATGTATCAATTTTTTTTGCATGTTTGTGTGTATATATAACATACACGAGCACATTTAAAATAGTATAAACATTTTAAGGTTCTGACTTACCATTTTGCACGTTGTAACAATTACTTTGGGTTATTTATCACAACGTTTCCAGGAGAAACGAAACAGCTGCCTTTATCGCTTCAAAAATAAAAGCCTTTTCAGCTTATAGTAAGACAGTGGCAAAATTAATACTGCAGATGGCGTACGGTCGCTGTGAGTAAATGATTCATGATTTGCCAACAGCAACTAACAGGCAAAATCCAAAGGAAGGTTGAAATAATCATGTAAATAATGCACTACATTACTAATGTTTTTTGTTTGTTTGTTTATTTTTCCTACTGTTGCCCTCTACTATAAAGCAGTCAGAGAAATAGGCTGTTTAATCAAGCAGTAGATAAAAAAAAAAAAAAAAGATTAAAGAGCAAAAGCATCCATGCCTTGCACACACAAGCACATACTACAGGCACACACCTGAGCCTATTGTACAGCTGAGCCTGTGGCAGAGTGCTCTCTAGGGAGGATTTTCCCACCAACCATTATGACCTGCCTAAGAGGAAAGCACGGGGTGTGTGCGTGAATAGGATTCATGTGCATTTGTGCATATGCAAAGATGTATTTGTGAACATGGGTAGGCTATAAAGCAGTACGCACACAAACACAGGAGATAGCTATAGACAGCAGTGGAAATGGAGTGGGACCAGATTGGCATCGTCTGAGACAGTAGACAGACCCACAGATAGACATGAGAAAAGAGGGGAGGTGCCGCTATGTAATTGATGTGCCCACCAGGAGCTTTAGCTGGCTGCCTGGCATGGAAGAGGAGTTGGGCACTGCTGCCAAGACAGCAGTAGGAAAAAGGAAAAGGAGGCACGGGCCTTAGGGAGCACAGTAGCAGGCTGAAACCATGCCCATCAATCAGAGGCTAGTTCACCTTGCCATGCCAAGCGGGACCTCCCTCTGTGCCGAGGGATGGCGTGGCACAGGGAGTGAGGCTGGCACCGGTGTTAAACCTTCCCTAATCCTCCTGGTGGGTGTATCAGTGCCACGTCCGAATGGCAGCAGAGTGGGCAGAGCCAGGCATGAGAAAAAAAGAGAAAGTTCAACCCCTGTGCTGAGAAACGCTTCTCTGCATGTTGTTAACATGATGGAAAAATGTTCGCATTGTCTCAACTACAAAATGAATGCCACAGTGGCTAAAAAACCCCCCAAAGTAAAACAACAACAACAGCAGTAAAAAAAATAATAATAATCTAAGAACTGTCACATTAATCAGAAAAGGTATTATCTCATGAGGCATTATTGGCAGTACATTTTTGACACATTATTACACATTACAAATTTTACATTTAGGCCAAATTTACATTGCTTCTTTGCACATTTTGAGTCCTCCGATCCATTTATTATCACATTTTATTATTTTATGAATAGATAAAACATACACACACACACATGTGAACACATACATACGCTCCAAGTGCACTGCTATGCAACATTTCTACACACTTTAAATGTTTAGGTGCTCGTTCATCATATGGCACCATTAGGGTGTAGCCTAACAGAGCCCCAAAATCATTTCGCAGCTTGACAACTACACAGAATATACAACCAAAGTCACGAAGAACTTTCTTCAGCAAGACAAACAAGGAGTCCTGCAACAGATGGTATGACCTCCACAAAACACTGGTCTCAACATCACTGAGTCAGGGTGGAACTGAATAAAGAAGCAGAAGCTAATGAGACAGCCTAAATCAACAGAAGATACTTACCTTGGCACATGCTTAAAGGCAAATGTTAGACATACCCATTAATCCGATTCAGCTTTTTTCTGCTTTCCGCATTCGGTGCAAAGATGTGTCATTATTTTAAAAGAAACCTGATTTTACATCCAGTACACAAAAGATTTGCATAATATGTGTGTATGCATACATATAATATACATATTATATGTATGCATACACCTACATATAAGCTGTATGTGTGGGGTGGTGAACATATATACACTGTATGTCAACCACTAATTTTCAGTGTTTTTACATTTTGTATATTTTCACAGTGTTTTTGTGTAGAACATCTCCTTATACACATGTATTTGATTTCCTCTGCATGTTTCCAGCTTTAACACAGGGGATGAAGATGTGTGAACAGCTTGGCAACCTTATTGAGCGCTTTGAAGTTAACTACCCTCCTTCTTTTTTTCCCCACAGCCTCTCTTGGTGAACTCTCATATTACCTGCAATGAATAAAGATAAATTATTTGATGCATGCATGCCTCCTTGAAAATTCATAGCCATCAGACAAATTAAGCATACAATGCAATCAGCGCACTTTCTATATGGTTTGGCGGTGGGTTTAGAAGCGGCCTTATTAAGATGCTCTTGTACAAATGTGCCAGACAAAAAAGGAATCAACTGAGCTTTTTGCTTTCCACCTATCGTACAAGTTTGAGATCAGTGAGCCTGAAGGCTGGAAGCAGTCCAGAAAACAGTGAAGCATTATCAGGACACAGTTTCTGCTTCTTTGGCACCGAGTGCCTTGAAGTGCTCGGGCAGCTGGGAAGACTAGAGGGGGGAGGGTGGTGAGGGAAGAGTAAGAGACAAGGAGCGGGAGAGAGAAAGGAGGGGTTAGCCCTATAGGACCATTTGTGATGAGGCTCATTTGCACAACGGCACTTAATTGGCTACAACAATTAATTAATGTGTTGGAAAGTTGGCACAAAAAGTTCATTTAAGAGGGTTTTAATAAGCAATTAGGGAGAAGTAACCAGTGAGGTAGAAGCAAGTGCAAAAAATAGACGTAAAAATCTCTAAATGTATAAACTTCCAACTAGGTCTTTTTGGGAATAATGTGCCATATCTGGAAAGCAGGATGCGGTTTGCTATTATGGGTAGTTATGACGCATCCCATTGTGAGCGCTGATGACATTAAAATACATTATTTTTACCCCATACTTTTATAACCCCACATGTTAATGGCACCCACTTTCCAAAAACAGCATTGTCTCCTCTCCCCTTCATTCTCCCTCCCACTGTCTGCCTCCCTCTCTCTCATTCTCACTCTGTGTATGAAATATCGCATGACTAATGAGTGGAGCAGGTTGAAATCCTGGGGAAGATGTCCTTGGAAGACGAATGCATTTTCAGCAGAATAATTAACTTAATTAACAAATTCACATGCATATTCATCAGCCTATTAATGTCTCCTCTGTGCGGCTTGATGAGCAGTGGGGTAATAACCATCTCATTTGCATAGCCTGTTCACACGACTCTCCGTTTAAAGACAAAATAAGGAAAGGAAGAGCGCGGGAGGAAGAAGGAAGAGAGAAACTGGAAAAGGAGATGACACGTAGAAAACAAGGGAGAGGCTCAGCAGGGTAACACGCAGAGGTGAGGCAGTGATGCAGCCTGGTTGGAAATAGGCAAACATTTATATTTTGACTGATAGGTGACATGAGGAGCGGTGACAAAAATGAGCCCAGATGAAGGGGCTTTCTCATCCCTCCAGTCAACCTTGTAGCTTCTCTCTCCTGCTGTTTCATCATCACCACTTCCTAGCATTAATGCCTTAACATTATATCTCCTCAAAGCTGCAGCAAGTGCGCTTTTGCTTTTTAATGACCCTCTTAGCCTCATAGTGAAGTCACAGTACACTAATACTAGGGTTCAGATGTTTATCTGCGGATAGTGAACTGCTCGTCCGTCATTCGGTGGAAACACATGATCATATCAGCATGCCCTCTCCGTGCCTCTCTCCCTCTCTGTCTGCCTCATTCTCTCCTTGCTACGGTCTCTCTGGGGGAATCTTCTTGGCATTGCTCCACTCCTTTCTTCTCCACTGCCAGGCTGCTGCTGCCGTCTCTACTCTGCTACCACTGTCTGCACACAACCTGGTGCTCCTAGCAACGCCACCTCTCTCGCATACACTCCACATGGCAGTCCGATTGGCATGTGTGTTTGCACCAAGCACGCACACACACACCTCGTGTTTGACGAAGGTTTATCGCCGCTCTTATGTTTGTTTGTCGTATCGTAAATCCTTTGTCCACAGTGTGAAAGCTCACTGTTTATTCTGCCACTTCAAAAGAAAACAAAATTAAAAATGTCAATTTCAATAAACCCTCTTTCTCTCTCGACTTCTGATTGGCTGCCGGTTTGGAATAATTGAACTTGTTTCAAGCACATGCCGCCTTGAACAGTGTTCTTTACTAAATCATGTGAGACAACTCTATTACTTCTCAATGATTACAATCATTTTACCTTTTCAAATGCATAATGTTTTTAATCATGATGACTTACTGACATTTCTACAGGTTGTATGATACTTTACTGTTTACAGCTTCATCCTAAACTTAGCTTTTTTTTAGTCTTTTTAAAATGTTATTCAGGTTTTTTTTCACCTCCAGCAGATTAATTTTGTGTACTTGGAAATCGATTCGTCACTCAGTCACTTCTTATGGTAACAGAGACCGTTAAGAGGAGTTTCACGTTTCTGTGTCATTTCACTTCAAACAAATCGAAAGCACCTGATTTCACATCAGACACTGAGGAGAAATCAGTGTCTGATATCACATGACGCATCACTGTTAGATTGCAACATGCAACCAACTACTTTTCCACAAAATTTGTGGGATTTTACTTTATTTATTTATTGTCAGTTTTATTTTTTTGTATTCGCCACATTATGCTCTGATGCTGGTTGCATGTAATTCTCTGGCTTCTCTTCCGTCTGCTCTCCTTAGCATTTATATGAGCATGCACAAATGTGCGTACACATAAATTTAGAAAGCTCCTAGTCCCATTTGGGATTGTTTTGGAAGCTGACAAGTTTCTTTCTTGTATTTGAACACTCTAACATGTCTCTCTGTGAAGCATGTAATTAATCAAATTAATATGTGTGTCATAACAGTAGATCTATTCTTTTGTGTTGACCGGATTTTAGGGTTTATTTCCACCTTTTAATTTTCAGTACTCTCAGTCACTTCAGTGCTCTGTTCATATGCAAAGCGTCATGGATGAAATCCTCTGACTGAGGAAACATTTCCATTTATTTATTTATTTTTATTTTGCTTGTGTCATATTTACTTGTTTTTGACATTGTTTAAATTTTGCTGTTTTGTGTTGGGTTTCTCCTGCACGTGCAGTTATCTCTGTTGTTGTTTGCTCTATGCTATATGTCTTTTACTGGAGCTGATACCACACACAGATATTTTTTGCTGGAGCATATAGCACCCTACACACTTCAACTGGTGGAGCTGCAGAATTGGAGATAAAAAGTTATTCCTCCTCAATTAGAAGCATTTAAAAAGTATCGGTACAAAACTCTTTACACATGTAGCAGTTTATACTATGAGATTTCCCCCCC
>NW_024582398.1:134159-144720 GCF_018398535.1 Haplochromis burtoni
ATGTGAGAATGTTTTTTTTTCCTAATTGATTTTCTCACTTCCCACTCACACTGCAGTTTTTGATCTGGCTGCCTGTACAACTAACTTGGCGCAAGGGACTCAAAGGGTACCAGCTAATGGTTTGACACTGATAACCATAAAATGACCATGAAATCTTAGAATTTGCTGAGTTTTGTTTATTCCAGAGTAAAATTTTCTACTCACATTCGTAAAGAAAACAACACAAGACACGCGACTGTTCTTAGATACCTGAATCTGTGTCATTCCGTATGAGATGGTTTAGCTGTCACGTCATTCCACTTCTGTTGCTTTCATAATTTTTATCAGCATGTTAAGTTATGTTTCTTCATTTTGTGCATTATGACTGTCTGGGGGAAAACATTATCTTGCTATAATACAATTACTCCCTTTTGATTAAAGATTGAACACAGTTGCAAGAGAGTTTTAGATTTCCTTTTGTAAAATATCTCTTACACTTTTTAAGTCAGCTTGGAAGTATGCCGACAAGCGGTGCAAGCTGTTGTGTTCATATAGTTGTGAGAGGGAGAGCCAGGATGGGCAATTGAGATACAGAGCATTAGCCAGTGTCAGGAGAAAATTAAAGGCCAGATCGCTTTCTTAATCAGAGCACAAGCACTGCGTTAAGAAGGAATTAGGTCGACAGCTGCTGTTTAGCTGCTTACCTTGCTCCCGCTTTCTCCTTTCCTCATATATGTACACATGTTTTTCACACTCTTATTGTCATTCTCCTTTTTATTTCACTCTTTATGCTCTAAGGCTTTTTCCTTAGTCATTGTTTTGTACATTTCCTCCTGGCCTGTCACTTTTTGATGCCCTGTCTCTCTGGCTCCCCTTCCATATTTAATCTTTTCACCCCACACGAGAGCTGCGCTTTGGCCGCTTGTCAGCACCGGACACAATCTCAGTCAAAAGTAAAAATAACCTGATTTTGTTTTTTAGAAGAGAAGAGAAGAGAAGAGAAGAGAAGAGAAGAGAAGAGAAGAGAAGAGAAGAGAAGCATGATGGATAGAGGTGGTTTTTGGTTCCGTTCCAGGAGGCTCAGTAGTCTCCCTGTGGCTGATGGATGAGTTGTCATAGTTGAGTTCTTCTACATACACCTGAGATGAATGGACAAACAGCAGTGGCTCTTTCCTTGTCTATCCATCTTCCTCTGTTTAGGTACCTTCTGCTGTCCACACTTGTCCCCTACATCCGCCCATGCAAAGGGCTTTTCAGATATTGGTTTTTCAAAATGAATGTCTAATTATAGACTCGAGAAGACAATACTTGTGTGTTTGCCAAGCTTGTTGCTGGAATGATGAAAATAATCCAAAAGTGCAAGAAATGTAACAGTTGGATTTTTGTTTTATTTATTTAAAAAAACAGTCATTGTAGAAATTGTTCATACAAAGCTTTCAAAGAACCTGCAATACAGCATGTTAGCACACTGACTGGAATGTTTATGTTAAAAAGCCAATATCAGATCTGTGCCAAATCAGTATGTCAGTCTAAATGGTTTACCGAAACATGCATATTAAATTCCAGCCCATTTTTCCAGCTCCCGTAGAAATGGGGTGGACTGGTCACTGAGGTCAGGAGTCATGCCACTTTCTGATTTGGCAAATGTGGCATATAAATTTGAATTTGTTGCGTTAATCTGTGGAATCAGCTGGAATGACCCTTAGCCCGAGTGCCAGCATTTTACCAGGGATAACCAGAGCTCTTTACACTGTGGAAATTATACCACAAAGTGGAAGGTTTTAACTGATTTTTTCATTTAACTTTCATTGCAATGCATTAGGTGCTAACAAAATTACATGAATTTTCATTTTTAATTATTTTGGTTAGAGAGAATTAATCAAATAATACTGTAAATTAATGCTGTTAGGACATTAGGTGACCTTGTGGTTAGGATAGTAGGATATCAGCAGTTATAACAGTAACTGCATTTAATATATTGTGTGTTCTGCACTCTGTTAGAAAGGCAAGAGAGGCAACATGCCAACACGTGCTAGTTTGTCATGTGATCAATACCCTTCAGACACAGTGGAGTTCAATGTCATGAATACAAGTTTAGTTCTGGTGCATTATAGAAAGACTGACTCTTAAAATGTTTTTGTGAGTGTTGCTCTCACCCTGGGTGCACAAGCTTACCACAGACTGCCCTTATGTAGTTGGGAGGCTACATACAGCCCATACTAACCCACCTCTTTGAAGCACAGGCACACTCTGGGGTGAAACTACTCTGTGTCCTCTCCAAGGGGAAAGGTTTAAAAAACATTTAATTAGGCTTTTGGCATGGCTTCACTTTTCGCCTGGAGGTGCTGGAGGAGGTTTTACAGACTTCATCCCTATTAGAGCCTCACCGATTAAACATTCATGAGAGCAATCAGGAAACCCTATGTGTTCTCTCCTGCTGTACAACTTCATCTGTAGTTTGCAGTATAGTGTTGCATGTCAAGGTTTATGTTGCTGAATTATCCGCCTGGGTGGCGTGTGCACTCTTTTTATGCAATGACTTTGTAATTATTTGCCTTTTGAAACATAGTACATGAAGGTGTTTCCTCAGTCATGGTGCATCCATACATGCATATAGTAAAAGTCCTCCTGTTTTGGTGGTTCCCAGATCCGGTCTAGAGAGGTGTCGTACGGCTAAGATGGCGCAGGAAGGCGGAGGAAGTTTGGGGGAGTAGGTTGGGATGGTGTTGGAGAGAGAGATTGGGGGTGGGCGGGGTGGAGGGGGGGCAACAGATGGTACGCCACGCTGCGAGGGACGTCGGCTGCCACGGGTGGGGGTGGGGGGTGTGGAGTGGGGGCAGATAAATGGGAGTGGGAGGAGGTACTTTTTCCCCAAAGTGCCAGCAGGGATGACGAGGAGGGGGACTAGATGTATGTTAGCGTGCTTGTACGAGTGTGCCTGCGTCTCCATGTGTGTGCCCGCCTTGCATGTGTGAAGCAAGGGCCATATTCAGACTCCCGCTTCTCATCGAGCTGGGTGAGGAGCCGCTGCCCCAGTGCCTTGTGCCCACTCAGTGTCTGTCTGTGGACTTCCAGCGTTGGAGAAGAGTGATGACTCCCCACGTGCCAGTACACAGCTAGCTTGCTGGCATCAAGGCTGTATGAAGAAGATGCTGAAATTACTCGTAACCCAGTTGTTGTGATGAACTACAAATTGTGATCCTCACGTCAGACACCATAAATCAGCCTCGAGCAAAACGGCCATATGTGAGGGGAATTTAATAGCGCTCGTTTGATTTTTGTGCTTTTTCCTTTTTTTTGTTGGGCCAGCCTTTATTTCATTGAAAGCTGCTGAGCCAAGAGGAGAACAATTGAAACTTACCCTCAATATTCTGCATCCCTACCCATCATCTCTTTCTCCCATCCTCATCTCCCCTCTTCTACAACACCTAGGCACGCACAGAAGGCGCACATGCCCACACACATGTACACACCAACCCCCCAATTACAATGGTTGCCTGTGAGCACACCAGCTTCAGTGGTATATATGGCTCTGCCTATTGAACAGATGTTGTGGAATTTAAGATGCAAAACCACCCCTCCATCACCCCCCATGCAACTCACACATGCATGTATATATACACACACACAACCCTCACTTTCCCTCCCCCCAGCTGGCCCTGCCATGAACATGCCATGTGGCGCTCCATTCCCCCTGGCACTCTGACTCTGGCTGTGCCAACTCTGCCGCGTCTGGCCGCCGCCAACTGGAAAGACTAAGAAAACAGCAGACTCAAAGTGCACTCTTTCTTTGTGTGCTGTCTGGGAGAGTGTGTGTGTGCATTTGTTTCTACCTGCAGAAAACTTAAACTGTCAGTTTTTTGGAGCAATAATTTTTGTAAAACTGAAGAATTGATTTTTACTTTCAAACGACGTAACAACAGCTCTGACGTCCTGTACAGTTTGATGGGAGATGGAACTGTGCGCGTGTGTGATCATTTGTGAGTTTGCGTGCCTTTTGCCTCCTTTTCTGTGCACAGGTGTACAGCGTACGCAGTGTGCACAGCATGTCACGCTGTCAGTCCGTACGTGCTGATTGTGAATCCACTTGGGAATGGCGGTGGAATTCCTGTTACCATGGAGATGTCCAAGCTCGCCTATAATAAAATTTCAACTTGAGAGAGATTAATTTAGGGGAAAGTGTTGATTTATTCATCCTTGTGGCTACTGATGCACTTCCTCATTCGCTCTGATGTTCAGCTCTGATGGTTGCCCATTTTCTGACTGGTTTTGATTTTTCAACCGTACCACAGCTGAAACGTGGCTGCTGGGCCTGCTGATGGGCTTTTCCATCTTCATCATCAGATAAGACAAAGGCTAAGTCTAATGATATTTTCAGTGTTTCTTGTAATCATCACATTTTTTAAGCCAACAGATCAAATAGTTGCCTTTTATAGCAGTTGAGCTCTCTTGTTGGAGAAACAAACACATTCATGTGTCACCTTTAAGCTGGATGATGTCTTATTTCATTACAAAGCACATGGTCACTGTATTTTATGTTAAGCCAGTATAAAATATGCCAGCCTGCTGCCATAATCCTTCATAATGTGCCATTTTTTTAAAAAATTCCCATATATACTGCAACATGTATGTGTATAAAAGATAGCAACAGTCATTGAAGATTGTTGTGAAGCTGTGAGCATGGTGCAGCTAGACCAGGAGTGTCAACCTCACTTGAGTTACTGGGCCTTACTTGAGTCCAATCTGATCTCAAGTGAGCTGAAATAGTAAAAGAGTTGCATAATAATCATTCATTCTCTTTTAATGAACCACCACATTTCCAAATCAGATGATGAACAGCCTGATAAAAAGTCCAGCATAAGCATTATGTTCTATGTGATATGTGACTAGTGCGTCACAGTGGTTCATCAAAAACACAAAACCTTCACACGTCAAGTTTTTACTTATTTTACACTTCATGATTCAATTTATCAAAATCTTAAAAATACATTTTATGTCCCTGACATTTCAATTCAATTTTTCAGTGCAATTTCATTTATTTATCAGATCACAACAATTGTCTCCTCAAGGTGCTTTATATTGTAAGATAAAGACCCTACAATAATACAGAGAAAAAAGCCAACAATCACATGACTCCCCTGTCAGCAACACTTTGGCGACAGTGGCAAGGAAAAACTCCCTTTAAACAGGAAGAAACATCTGGCAGGACCAGGTTCAACGAGGGGCAGCCATCTGCCATGACTGGTTGAGGGTGAGGGGAGGAAGACAGGACAATAGGCACACTGTGGAAGAGAGCCAGAGATTAATATTAACTAATGATTAAATGCAGAGTGGTGAATAAACACATAGTGAGTGAAGAAGAATCGCTCCGCATCATGGGAAGCCCCCTGCAGCCTAGACTTACTGCAGCGTAACTACAGGAGGATTCAATAAAGACATCTTTAGCAATGTGGAAACAATAGGTTTGCCACCCACTGCACAGATCCTTAAAATACAACAAATGCCCCTAAAACAGCTACGCAGTGTCCATTAAAAAAAAAAAACTGTAGACAGAGTAAAACAACTGCACAGGTATGTTCAATTTCAAGAAACCTGTTTGTGAGAGTCCTTATCATTGTACTATAATCAGTGTTTCGCTTGCTAACATGTCCTTTTTGGATGCTGGTGAAAACCATTATAAATGTATTTTTGTGGATGAGGGAGGTTTCAAATTGCTCAATAAAGGGAGGTCAGAGTTTCACTGGCCAGTGAGCAACCATCGCAGTACTGTGGGGTTAGTATCATCATGTATAACAGAAGATGGTGGAGTAGGATGGAATTTTTTTATTGGCATAGAGTGCAGGATTCCTTGACAGCTATTCAGAGCTACTGGCATGACCTGTCATTTTGGGGAACAATGTCAGGTTCTGTCATGCTTAGCTGAGGCAGGCCTGCTTTCAGATCAATCCACATATGGAGTAACTGGTGATTTCACTGCAATTTTCACACTGTGAAAAGCCTACCAGTGGGGTCAAATTGGACTTTTCAGCAGGCCAGTTCTGGCCCTGGGGACACATGTTTGAAACCCCTGATCTAGCCTATTGAGGTACAAAGCACAAACAGACGACCTGTTAGTTATCAGATTGTTAGATTTAAAATGCTCCAAAATGCACCAAAACCACAAGGACATTCAATAAGTCAAATTAGGTGAGGTAACATATTGCAGACATCTACTATTACTACTTATTAATCACATAAGTGAGCTTCCTAATAATGCATGCCTGTAAGAGTTAATACCTTTTAAACAGGAGGATTAGAATGCAGTTGTCATGAAGTTGCAGGCTGCAAGCATACTTATTTCTGCTGTAACGTGGGAATCCATGAGGAATGGCTCATTTTTGGAGCCATTTATAAAATGTAAGCTTTTATTACTTCCATATTAGCTTCATTTTTTCATTCCCTGCAGTCGCAGCCTAAGAATGACACATAGACATGTCTCATTCGATGTGAAATCTCATTCTCAGCGCTTCTTTCACTGCAGTCATAAACCATTACAAAACACAGATAAGAAGAAAAAAACATTTCAAAACCAAATATTTTGATAAGTAGAAAATAGGAAGCAAGCAGAAGACCCCTGTGAAAAAGTCAGATGTTTTGTTGACCCATGCTTCCGCCCCAAACTCCTCCGTAACTATTTATCACGTCACAACTCCATCTCCTCATTTTGTTTGTCTGAGCCTAAAGAAAAATTATTTGATGCACTTGCTCAATCGAGTGAGATTTCTGCTCTTCTCCTGCCATAAATCTGCAATAAATGCTCACTGGAGCATCAAATGTATACTAATTTGCACTCGAAACAGTCAACTAAAAACATACAATTTACATAATGTTTAAATTATATTCACTATCATTTATGGGAATTAACTGAGTTGGGACTGAGTGACACATGGTGTAAAAACAAAGTTGTGGTGGTGGGGGGTACTGCCCTTCAAAGATTTTAATATTCATCATTTCACAAACAGCTGTTGCACACTGAAATCTTCTTTTTAACGAAGAGGCTTTATAAATGTGTATTTTTTTCCAGGTGCTCAACACAAGTCTTTCATCTGTAGTTTTGATAGGAAGCACTTATTACCTTTTGTTAGCATGAGACTAGATGTAGTGAAAATACGCATTAATATACACACCAGAGATAAACCCATATTTTAATTGAAATTGATACGTCACTCGCAACTGAATTTAATGCAAGGTCTGTGCTGTTGTTTACATTTAGTATGCATCCATGTGTGCATATGCATGGACATGTGTTTAATACCAGCATGTCTCAATGCGACCCTCATGTCTTTCTTTTATTCAATGGATGCCCATCGAGCCCCTCACCCACACCCCTTCCCACATGCTGTGATGTGACGTGAGAGCTAATCTGTTCATTCCTCTCCTCATAATCTCTTTTAATCTGAAAAAGCATGGATGGCTATGGCATTACCTTGTCTCAAGGCTTCCACTGGGATGCGCACTCCATCTTGTTTTTAGCATGTGGGGAGAGAATGAAGGATGAGGCAATGGGGGCTATGGATCAGCAGAAAAAGAAAAGAGATATAGAACTAGAGGGAAGAGCAGAGAAAGGTGACATTGACCTATGAGAGATGGTTGCAAATATTCAGAGAGACCATGTCAGTGCCATAGTCTATGTACACATGTGGATAGAGGAAAGATGGCTGTAACAAGGTGTAACCCAATGGATTGGTTTACGTTGGAGCCAGATGGGCTCAGTTTTCAGCTGGTGCTGGTCTCATCTGTTTGAAACCATGAATTTCCACCTGAGGTTATACATTGATATAGAAATATTAAAATAGTAGTAAGACACAGATACTGCTCCAGGTCAGTCAGCTCTCTGAAAGGATTTCTCTGCCTCCTCAGATGTCAGACACAAACTGATGCCGTATCTGGTACTCCAAAAGGCAGATTAGCATGTTAGCATTTTCTAATAAGTTGAAAAGTGTTCATTGTCAGCCTTTCAGGGGTAATAAAGAGGAACCTGCTGGTGTAGCTAGGTGAACTACAACAGGGAGCAACACAAAACAGCCACTATCATGGACGCCACGTCAATTCTATTGTACAGGGTGGGCCATTTATATGGATACACCGTAATAACATGGGAATGGTTGGTGATATTAAAGTCCTGTTTGTGGCACATTAGTATATGTGAGGGGGGCAACTCCTCAAGATGGGTGGTGACCATGGTGGCCATTTAGAAGTCGGCCATCTTGGATACAACTTTTGTTTTTTCAATAGGAAGAGGGCCATGTGACACATCAAACTTATTGGTAATGTCACAAGAAAAACAACGGTGTGCTTGGTTTCAACGTAACTTTATTCTTTCATGAGTTATTTACAAGTTTCTCTTTGTTCACAGCCATTGACATGACGAAGAGGTTAACACGTGAGGAGCGGATCGAAATTGTGTATCTGGTGAACGCAGTAACCAGGTCATTGCAGCAGATTTCAATGCAAGACACCCTACGAGACCACCCATCTCCCATGCTACAGTTTAACTGCTTGCTAAGTTTCGTGAAACTGGTTCAGTGTTGGATTTGCCAAAATGTGGACGCAAGAAAACTGTCACTAATGAAGAAACATCAGTGGCTGTCCTAGCTTCATTCAGCAAGAGCCCACAGCGTAGCACTCGCCACATGTCACTGGTGAGTGGCATTAGTCGAACATCCCTTCGGCGGATATTAGCTACTCACAAATGGCACCCTTACAAACTCCAGCTACTGCTGGAATCCATTGCAGTCATTTCCTAGAAAGTGCTAGCTGGTGCCGTCTTCCTAATGAAATCAAACACATTGTAAAAGCCGAAGAGTGTGATGAAGTCTGTCATTTTGCTCATTTGCAAGAAGTCAATATTATATGATCACCAGCACATTAATCAAAGCTCTAAATTTAGCTGTTGAAACCACAATGAAACCGACTTTTGAAATGACTAATTGGTTTGAAAATTTGACACTTTTTAAATCAGATTGAGATTTGATTTGAATCCAGCACCCAGCGACTGTTGGTTGCACTGCACTTCGGCACCGGCTTCAGCCTCAAACCGTGGTATTTAACTTGTGTAAAACAGCCTGAGAGATTTGAGATTATGTTAATAAAGGTCAACAATACACAGTAATTATCAGGACATGATTGCCAGTTGTTGCTTTACATAATGCTGAACAGCTCAAATTATAAAGTTTTGGCAAACTCATCATAATCAGCATGAAAGTGAAGAGCACTTACCTCAGAGTGCTCCATGTCTATGTGGAGGATCATAAAATCAAAACAAGGATAGAGCGAAATGCAACTGTTTCATGCAAAGCCAGAACATGCAACGCTTCACACTCTTGACATTTTACACATGGTAAGCTGCTACACCAAGTAAACACAATAAACATTGTGGATCTTACATAACTCTGGGTGCAACGTGAAACTAAATTACCAAAATACTTTAACACACAAAATAGTGAAACTGTAAATCAAAGCATCTGTATGTTGTGTCAGCTCAGTAAGTATTTCCAGTCATGTATCAATGTGATATTACTATGTACATTTTTCTGAGGACCAAGAGCAGAAACCTTTATTAATCTTCAGTAAGTTCACAAAAAAACCCGCTTATGTTGATCCAAATACTAAACTCTTGTTTCTTTCCTTAACAATGTGAACAAATACACTCTTTGCTTCATTGGGCTCTTATGTGTCTTTATGTTTGACGAAAAAGAAGTACAGCATTTAAAATTAAAGGTGGAAACTGTCTTGAATTTTCCTCTTTATCACAACAAGGGGGATTATAAATCTCTTGTTAGGTGGAACATAGTAGATATTTAATTAAAAGCTATTGTTTTCTCAAAAGGGATTGAAAGCACGTTGTTTGTTGGAAATAACTGAATGTGTTTTTATTGTCTTAATATCTGATTGTGTTGTGTAAATCTGTTGTTTTGAGTCTGAACATGTTTAACTTGTTAATAATTTCAGTATTTTCCAAAGCTAATCCACCAAAGCTAGATTTTGACATTTCTTTACTGTATTTTTTTATTTTTGCCAAATACTACACTGAAACTGATTACTGATGCTAATGGTAAAAGCGCTAACAGCATGTAAAAAAATTAAAAATTCTGAAATATGCATTCCTTTAAATGTGATTCTAAGGACATAAGAATATGTAAAGACAGCTCATCGTACTGCTGATTTTGAAATCATTGTACACAGCATCATTTCCCTGTAAATCTAAGCCTCGTATTTACAGTAAAATAAAATCAGGGGCAGGTCTACAACAAGACAGAGAACTCTTTCATATTTAACATCTGGGCTGTTCTGATCAAAGGCTTTTTTTTTCAAACCAGGGGAAAACAAGTGTTTTATATGCACATCAAGCAATAAACTCAGGTACAAATGCACACTTAGAGGTCAGAGCCACACAAAGTCGAAACCTGTGGGTGGCTGCTAAGTCAAGGCCAGCGACTAAAGAGAGAGAAGAGGTTGTGTGTGTATACATGTCCGCACATATGTGTATGTGCGTGCGTGCGTGTGTGTGTGTGTGTGTGTGTGTGTGTGTGTGTGTGTGTGT
>NW_024582398.1:144740-339907 GCF_018398535.1 Haplochromis burtoni
GTGTGTGTGTGTGTGTGTGTGTGTGTGTGTGTGTGTGTGTGTGTGTGTGTGTGTGTGTTGTGAGCATCTGCATGCATGAGAGACACTGTGGTAGTCTCAGTATGTGTGAGAGAGTGTTTAAATTCAGTGACAGCTGTTCATTAGTCCATTACAACCCCACACTGCTGATTCCTCGAAGCAGCACATACAAGCAGAAAGACACAACAAGAAGGACGGGCCACATTTCATATACATACGTCTTAATTGTTGTTGTGTGTGTGTGTGTTCTTATGTGTCTTTCCTCTGGCGTTATATTTCATACAGGTTCATGTATTAAAAGAGGGAAATTTTATACATTGCTGTTTTTGACAAATCTAAATTTTAGCTAAATATTAAAGCTTCTTCTTTAATTTTCTTTTCCTATCTTTTCTTTGTCTTCATTTTTATTTTGATTGATTTTTTCAGGCCAGCATAGTATTATCTCACTGATAACAATCTCCATTGGTGTTATTTTAATTTCGGTCTTTTTTGTAACCTAATCGCCCTTCACTTAAAAAAAAGAGTATTTAATAATAGTTGAAACTGCTTCTTTTGAAATAAAAGGTGTATTTCTTATTGCATCAGTGTTTCAAATGCATACATACAACAAATGTATGTTTTATTTAAAAAATTGACCCCCTACCTAATTGCATCCTCGTGAGCGAGTACTGAGTGTCTGAGCTTCTCCTGTGGACATGCAAATAGTTTTCCTTCTGTTATGGTGTGTTTGCTGTGTTATGCTGCGTGTACATCTGGGGGATGTCTAATGTGTGAGTGGGAGAATGCAGAAACATATGGACAGCGGCCAGCACGGGTCTATTTCACTGAACTTTAAATGAAATCTGCACACCTGGCAGATTCTCGTCTTACTGTATCTTAAATCAGGTCTTTGGTAGTTGCATTTACATATTTTAATATATAGGAATCCACTAAAGACACTGGATTTTTTTTGTCTGTGTTAATGACTGTTTATGCAGCATTTTTCAGGTTTTATAAAATCAGCGATGCACTGATGTTACGGTTAAATATTAAAATATTATTTTGTGTAATATGGAAATATAAAACACACCCAAGCACTGTCACTGTGACCTCACCATACACAGATGATTTAGCCACACTGACAGCTAACAGCTACAATACAACCACATTATCATTTGTAATTGAATTAAATGCTCAAAACATTTCAGAATAGAGAAAATTTACATCTTACATCGTTTTACATGTTGTGGATATTTAATATTAAATATAATTTGTGATTTCCGTTTATCCAAATTCTGCTGTTTATTATAATATTGATCATAATAATACAATTAATCTTCCTGAATATCATGTTATTATGTGGAAGAGGCAGGAGCCACAAAGACAAGCTGCAGAGGTCGGTTAAGTTAGGACACTTGGATGCTATTTGTTGGATCCAGGCCCAGATTTCCTCAGCTGGGAAGAGATTTGACCTCTAATCTTAAGTCTATCACCTCTTTAGAACTGAACCTGCGTAAAGCATCATCCATATGGTTGATTGTCTCACTTTAACCTCAGCAGAAAGCCTGGAAATTATAATGTAAATATTAAACTCAACAAATCCAGTACAGTGTATGGGTAACTACTTCATACTCCTGTCATGTCGCTATCTATGTGCTGGTGTCCTGTAAAGCAGCCCTGATGTCCTCTCCCTTAAAATTACTAGTTATTACTACACCGTTAAATGAAGCTGCCTAGCTCAAAATTTCCAGACACTATTGGCTGCATCAGCATCTGCTAAAATTTCAAGAAAGGACTTCTTTAATAGGAAGTCAATGTTTAGCAAGAGAGACACAACTGCGAGGGTGGGAACTATATTGAGTATCTTAGAAGGAATGCTTGCATGAGGTGTGTACGTGTATGAAAAAGTGTACTTGTGTTGTTCATGTTGTGGGGACATAAATTTCCATTCACACGTTGTTAGGCAAGTAGGAGTTCTGGTTCAATTTAGGGTAAATCTTCTGGAAGTGAGTGCTCGCTGTGAGTTGTAATGTCCTCCGAAGTTATGAAAACACGACTTTGCATGTGTGCGTGTGTTTGTGAATGTGGGTGACCAGTGACGGAGGAGATAGGCAAGGGTGTGATGTACTTTTAGATACTCAACGTGTTAGATAGAAGTGACCATGTGCCATTAGTGCGAAAAACCGAGGCGAAAAAAAGTAAAGAGAAGAGAAAGGTGAGGAAAAAAGTGATATGCCGGGAGGAGAAAGTGCTGTGTGGAAAAAAAAAAGGAGAGAGAGAAAGAAATATGCGATGAGTGTGTGATTAAAGAAAATAGGAGCTGTGAGGGAGAGTTTGTGTAAGTTTGTGTGTGGGATGAAGTAAAGATGGGTAAAAAGGCAGGGAGGAGAGGAGAAGAACAAAAAGAAGTGAACATGCCAGAGTAGGAGAGGAGATGGAGGGAAAGAGAGGAGAAAGGAGCAGAGGAGCGAGGGCAATGAGCTGGATTGAATACCATCTGACAGGTCCAGCTGGGAGTTTGCCCACCCTGCAGCACCGCAAAACCCCTCAATATGGAGGCCAATTACTGCTGCCCGTGTGACCGTGGCATGGCAGCATCAGAGACGCAACCCTCCTCCTCGCCTCTCCTTTCCCTCTTCCTCTGCCCCCCTCCTCCCCTTCTCATTTCCTCACACTCCCCCAAAAAATAAATAAAAAACACTCCCACCATCTGTGCAGAGTGACAACAACCTCTATAGCCTACCATGCACAACACAGACTGTACACTGCACACACAGACACACACACACAGGCACTTGGGGCAAACACACACATCAAACATGACAAATCCTCACTGATGGGCTCTGTGTGCTTTCATACTCACCATCAAGTGTGTGAGTGGTTGGGTATCAGTGTGTTTGAGTTGTGTGTGCATCTTTTTTTTCGAGGTCTGATACTTTTACACTTGCATTTTAAAAAGAAAAATAATAAATGTAATAATCCTGCAACACACAAAGACAGTCAGCCATGCACATGGGTATCCATGCTGTACCCAGTCACACAGACTTGCACACAACACTATTGTTCTGCAGATGCAGTGGAATTTCACCCCATGCCAGCTTCATCTCTTTTCACAGAGCTGGGCGTGGCGCTCAGGCTGGCAGGGTGGTAATGGTGGGAGGGGGCACGGTGGCTAAATATGATGCAGTGCCCACTGCAGTGGAGGTGAGTGCAGAATTTAGCCAGGAATAAAAAGATCAAGGATGAAAAATTAAAAGACACATTTTTTTTTGTTCTTGTGCCTTCTCTTCAACTGTTGGGGAGTAAGTGACAAAACATGTTGCATATTATATAGAGCTCTCTCTCTATGTGTCACACACACACACACACACACACACACACACACACACACACACACACACACACACACACACACACACACACACACTGGGCCCCACAGAAGCTCTCCAGTGAGTGATCCTGGTGCTGCATTGGGGACTTTGTCACTCTTCTTTTAATAGCACTAAGTTATTTTAAGCCTGATTTATTTGTGCCTTCCGCCTGTTTCTCTCTCTCTCTCCTCTAACGCACAAACACTCTATGCTATGACACTGATTAGTCCCATTAAACCATTAAATACATTTTCGAGATTAATCCCAATACAATTAATCCGGTAAATGTTTACCTAATCTGATAAATGGGAGTAAAGCGGTCCAGATGGAGATCTGTGTCCCGTAAGCCTGGGACTACCTTGTGACCTGTTTGCAGTGTCGCGAGTGTTGTGTGGTGTCCGGCGACTTTAGCGAATCGCCAAATTGGAGCTCTGAGCTGGATTATTTAATTACAGTAATTGCACGGTATTTTATAAACACTCATTTGAACAATTACGCCTAAACGCGATACCAGAGAAATTATGTTTTTTGGTCATTAGTAATGTCACTTAACCCGATTTGTCATAGATTTGTCCAGAAATAGCACGTGTAGCTACGATAATGTAAGATGTAAAATATATTTTATTAAGATCTGGCAAATCTGACTTGAAACCCGTAATGATAAATAATTAATCGGGTAATTGCTTTAGACCGAGGCCCATAGTCGTATGGGTGTCAGTGGAACACTGTTCAAGGGCTAATTTGACATTTATAATGATTATAATAATGATATTATTATTATTTGTTTTTATTTTCTGAATGCCCCTGGACCCACAGGTGAGTTTAAAGGGTTAAAAGTCATGCACTATTTAAAGGAATGCTGCAGGAGGGACTAACGGGAGATGAAACGGACACCTCTTTAACCCAGTTCAGTGTCCGACTAGTTTCACGCTCGGTCTCTCTGCAGTCTCCTTCAAAAGTGCACGACCGGGGGAAAAGGGTCCCTTTCTGCGCGGGGCACTCAGCCTCCTTTAACGGCGGAGAATAATGAACAGATGCTGAGTGAATTAGGAAAGAAATACTGGGTCCCTCCCACAAGGGCCACTTTGGCAGGGGCCGCCTGGCTGCCACGTGGCGCAGCTGGCACCCGGGTTGGTGATGGTGGGCTCTAGTAGTCTCTGGCTTTACTGGTGCTCAGACATTTAGCGACTTGGCACTGAGCTCAGCCATCAAATCCACTGCCAACCGACACCCTCCTCGCTAAAAGAAGTCCACCACCGAACTGTCAGGTTACAGCGGAAAATAAAGTAAAAAATGCACCCTCTCACCTTGCCCTCTGAGACCTGCCCTTCACCCGGGAAGAATAGTGGTCAACTGGTGAGAGGGGATGCCGGAAATATCAGGTGGTGATCACTTTCCCCCCCCCCCAAGATTGTTTTATGCAACCTAATTTTATCTAATGCAAAACATTAAAAATATACGTCCGTGTGGCCACACTCGCTTTCAGGCATGCAGCCACTTGTAGGATACAAGCGTTAAAGGGACATAGAGGTTTCCTTTTCTTTCTAATGCTGGCTAATTAATATATAATCTAAGAGTTTCCCAAATTAAGAAGCTTTTCGTTACTTGAATTAATCAAAATTGTTTTCTGGAAATTGTTTTTGCGGTTTTTTTACGCACTCGTGGGCAGCACCACATAATAAATATTAAACGCCGGATGCAAAAGAAAAGATGCAAACCCCAAATTACGATTTTTTAAAATCACTTTGATATCAAATATTTCTTAGCGTGCAAATGCTTTTAACCATGTTTAGGTTAAGTTAGTTTATAGTTGAGTGCACGCATAATACAAAACTGCGCGATTTTCCCTTCAAAAGTAGAAATAAATAAATGAATAAATACAATTTTGTTTAAGGGTTAGATCCGTTTAGTAAACATTAAAGTAAAATAAATTACAATAAATTAACCATTTAAATTCCTAAAAGACATCAAGCTCGTCATCTGAGAACTTTCTCCGACCAAAAATGGCCTTTTAACCCATGTTTGCTTGTCTGCCCTTCCACGATCACCAAAACTGCGGCCCTGCCAAAACCTTTCAAAACTGTGCATTCTCTGTATTTATACAGGATATATGTTACTACTATGTATCATTTATGTTGGTGGTTTAGACTTTACGCGTGCAGGTGTGTGTGCATGTCTATTCTGGCACGGACTTGATCTTCAGGGGAACGGGCCACTGACTCACCTGATTTTGCACCTGCACATCTCTTTCACCGTTTTAGGACGTCAGATGGGCTTTTTTTTATGGTAAAATGTAATTAAATTAAAATGCAAAAATAAAATTCTTACAGCACCGAATCGATGTTTTTGCAGTGCAAATCTTTTTTTACGTACATTTTTGCTGACATTTTTTTCTTTTTTGCTTGTGTTAGTGCTTGGATGGGACCGTTTCCACCCTGCGGTGCCCGGTACTGATTTCCCCTGGATGTCCAGAGCAACATATGGGACCCAGGGCACTGGTCCAAAGATGGTGGCTGCTTTCTCCAGTGATATGAGAAATCACCAAAAATACGATCTCGACCACACATGATTAAACTGTGAACTATTCGCTCAAACGTGGTTTAAAGCGAGCATTAAAAACTTTACCAATAACTTATTTGTGGTCAGTGTTAATATTAATATTATTGTTTTGCATTAAGTAAGTGTTGTGAATCTTTAATGAGGTCATTCTATTATTTAAGCTGTTGGACAAATACACTCACCTGAGAATCAAACCACGGTGGCGTGACAGGGCCCAGATCCATGCGCGGTGTGCTGGAAAAGAGAATCGCTAATCTGAATGCCAGGCGCTCAGTTTCTGCAGACCACTTGTTCTTCCTCCTACGCTCTGCATTCAGGGGCCTTTAAACTATACCCATCTTGAACGGATCCCTTGCATTCCATTGTTGAGAATTTAAAACCGTGGAGTTAAAAAAAAAAAGAAGAAGAAGGAGGAAAAAACGCAACCCACAAAATAAAAAGATGGAAGCCAAAAAAGACGTGGCACGATTTTATCGCTAAACACTTGAGGGTTTCCTTAAGGTTGCCGTGTGAACTGCTAAAAATAAAATAAAATAAAATGTGTTTAAAAAGCAACACATCTCAAGTATATTATCCGCATATTTGATTTGGCAACGACGTCTTTTCCTAGCGCAACTCTCCCCGTTTTCTGGGCTTGAGAGCCGCACTAGGATTACACTGGCTTGTGCCCCCCCTCCCCTGTGGCTGGGTTACATATCGCCTCAAAGAATTGGCCTCAGATTTAGCATTACATACTTGCCATTTAGCAGGGTACATCACTCCTTATGGATGATAATTCTGTTCCAGGCCTCTTCAAAGTTCAAGGATGCATCCTGCTAGGAAGGCAGGAGAATGTGCCTTTAATGAGTGCACATTATGGCACAGTGAAATACAGCCCAATTTATTCTTGTTTCTTTTTCTTTTTACTCAAAGTGCTGTTTCAGTTTGTGTAACAGGTTTGTTTGATTTCTATACCTGTTTATCGTAGCCTTTACTTTACAGTGCGCATGCGTAGAGGCTGTTACAAGTGGTTGTTAACCTAATTAACCCACGCCTTCAGCAGTCCAGATTTTCTAACTATCAGCTGTGTTCAAAATGTTTTTGTTCGTTGGATATTTTGGGACCTAAAAGCCAGGGTCACAGGCTTCACTCCAAAATTTAATGATTTTCCTTTCTGCGTTTGATTCTAATAAGCTGTTGTCTAGCAACGTACATAAATTCTTAATTTATAAAGCAGAGATCAACTACACATTGGCATTGAGCTGAGATAAAAGGCTTTTAGCCTGCTGCTCTAATCTGTCTACTGTAAATCTTTCACTGCCCTGAGAGCGAGTGAGCTGTAGGACCTGTGTATTCTGCGAAAAGCGACTTTAATGTGTTGTTTACAGCCAGAATGTGTTTAGTCACGACTGCTGACCACAGGGAAAATTTGCACCTAGTTATATTAAAAAATATTACTGAGTTACAACCGTTAAGTGCTATTTTTATTTTTATTTTTTATTTTCAAGGAACCTTTTTTATGAATTATTTTCATGATATATTGCAGTAACTGAATGAAAGCTCCCCTAGTAAAGAAAGAAGATTTGTTCGCTCATTTCAGACGATTAGAAAACACTTTTTTATTTTAAGTCGTTTGAGTCATAACATGTTTCATGTTGGCCTATACATTGTTTATGTCAGTTGCACTCATTCTGCATACAGGATAATACTGGACACACTTTGATATGATGTACAACAGTATAGGGATGACATCAGTAGAATACAGAAGATAATCAAAAGACTCTTTCTGCCACCTCCATCACCTCCCTTTAGAGACTCTTCTTGTTTCCCAAACAATATTAAACATTATAGGATTGTCATTAGAATGTCAATAAGCCTGATTGGACCGTAGTATGGAATCAATTGTGGAAAAAGGCATTGAGATCCTCGTATGGGGGCGCCCTGTCGTGGTGCAAGTGTACGTCGTGGAATGGTGGAATGTTTTCTGAGTGCGCACCACCACTGCGCGTACCCGAAGGCCCAAAGGGTATGCTGTGGCTGGGTCGAGAAGTGGTCAGTCCAGAGTAGTGCACAGAGTAATGATAGTTCCTGTCAGTCTCAGAGGACTCCTGCTGCCTCCCGGAGAGTCCGCCGTTCAGGCACACGGGAGGGCTGTGCTGGCCTTCGTAGTCCGGGCTGCTGTAGTCAGGGGACGTGCCTCCAGGCGGGTACACGGCCTCGTATCCAGAGCCGTAGGAGTGGCTTCGCAAGTTGAGAGCACCGGTTCCGGGCTGGTAATGAGGGCTGGAGAGGCGCGAACACCGGTACGAGTAGGGATGGACCGAGAAAGGAGAACTCGGCATGTGGAATCGGGCTCCGTCTGAACACTGTTCAGTTAGGAAGTTCCTGGTGTTGAGCTGCAGGCAGCCTGCCACCAGATTGGTGGTGGGCTGGGACAGGCCTTTGCACAACATCTGCACGTAGGTCACCACATCTGGACGCTTTCCGTTGCGTAAAATCTCCCCGAGGGCTAATATGTAATTCTTGGCCAGCCTCAGAGTCTCGATCTTGGAGAGTTTTTGGGTTTTTGAATAGCAGGGCACCACCTTGCGCAGGTTGTCCAGCGCGGAATTCAAGTCGTGCATGCGCATGCGCTCCCGCGCGTTTGCCTTTACCCGACGCATCTTGGAGCGCTCCACGCGAGCCGCCGTCATCTTACGTTTCTTTGGGCCGCGCTTCTTGGGTTTGTCCCCGCTGTTCTCATCCCCACACTCCTCTTCCTCGGCCTCCTCGTCCTCATCATCGTCGCCGGCCATCTCAGACTCAGCTCGACTGCTGCCTTCCAGTGGCTCGTCCAGCTCGTCCTCCTCGAGGTGGCAGGGCTCGTGGTCATCTTCCTTGGCTTTGGAGTCCTCGACCTCATTGTCCTCCACCCAGTCGGCTGCGAGCCTCTGGACGTCTGGCAGCACCTCGCTGAACAGACGGCTCAACATTGTGGCATGCAACCTGCAAGACAGACAAACAGCGCTTCAGCCTGGCTGTTGGGCGCCCTGCTTTTTACGCACCAACAAGCACGCATTGCAAAAAATCTCCGGTGAGCCCTCATAGGGTCGTAGCTTATAGACGTCCCCAATCTTAAGAAAGAAACAAAAAAAAAAAACAGTTATTATTCGCTAATTATTTTATAAGCAGTGAGAGTGCCCTGTGGCTTATATCACCGAGGTTTGCGTTGAACGTCAAGGCTTCTTCAGACTGAAATCCACCAAGCAGGGTATCCCAGCTGTTCCACAGTGGGTTACATCTTTGTTTGAAAAAGAGACAACCTAGAGCTATGACAGTTTGTAAAATTATCCCATCACCTAGGGTTCAAAATTCTACAAGACAGGTTATCTATATGCCATGAAATATTGTTCAATTGCTAAACAAAAAAAACTGTCATCTTTTGTGTAAAAAAAATAAATGCATACATTTAATATTTATTTCAATTTGAATCAATTTAGTTTCACATTGTGCTTAACCAAATTGGCCGTATAAAATTGCTCGTCACGAAAACTTAATGTTTCCACCTTTTTAAAAAAAATTATAGCAAAAACATATTTATGGGAGATTCTCTTAATAAAAACTTTATAATTTAGTACTATCTTTTTTTAAAGAAAATCAGATGCATTTGGTTTATTCTTCAGGCAAGTAACCGTGTAGGCCACTGTTCGGCCTCAGCATGTGCTTCGATCTGTTCCCTCCAGCAGCACGGCGCAGACTGGCCTGCTTCTGCTGAATCCCCAAGGGGCTCACTGGGGTGCGGGTCCCTCCTCTGTCCAATAAATTACCAAGTTGGAGGAATTCCATTACACACAGGCCGCACACAGGACCAAGGGAGCAAACAGATTTTTGTTAAAAATTACATTTTTAAAATACACCTTTTTCTATTTTTTTTATCTTAATCGTGAAAAAAAAATTTGATATATGCTTTTAACTTATAACATCCAGATAGTGTAAAAATGAAATGCACCAGAACCTCAGTAAACTCTCTGCGGGTTCATGAACCCTGTTTGGCACACCTTCGCAGATCACGCAGGCTACAGATAAATCCTCATCTGAGGACTTTAGTTTGTCTGGACTTAATAAATAAATAAATCATAGATTTGTGAGCGAAAATTAGAGTATGTTTTCATACTGACCTTGACTGTTTGTTTTTGTTAAATAATTCTATCAATACCTTTCTTTTCCGTCAGAGATTCCAGCCCGATCAAAGCTTTTTTTAAGTTACACAAATCTAGCTTTTAATTAAATTTCTCCTCATAATTTTTTTTTTCTGAAACCAACTTAGTCAAAATGTAAATCCTCTCCGAATTCATGTCACCACATTCACCGACGACACGGGTTAAATAGACAAGTTCTGTGCTAAAATTAAATGTAAAGATATTATAAAAGCTGCCACATCCACAGATCTCCTCAGGTTCTCACTACCCTGAGCTCAGCTGTGCGTTTGGTGTCCAAGGGCGTATTTTTTATCTAATCTTGTAAGCACAATGTAATTAATGCCTACCAATACCTTGTCAATTAGCCTATGTATCTCTGTGGAGAATACTACCCCCACAGTGCTCTGACGTGAATCATGCAAGAGCACACACAAACACACACACACACACACACACACACGCACACACACACACACACACACACATGCTGTTCATTTTCTAAGACAATAAAATGCAAATTATGAATGCCAAAAGTGACAAGTAGAACCTATCTCTTGAGGGTCAGTGTGGATTTATTTAAACGAAATCTATGAAACACAGAATGATCGATGTCCTCCGATAATAAAAACATTAATATATATATATATATATATAACAAAAATGAAAAAGCCTTAAAAAAAGATTACAAGCCCAATCTGATCATATCGTTTGCGATACAATGATCAAAAAGAGCCAGGAAAACTGCACCCTTCTTCCAAAACAGGTTTAAAGCATTACATTATCTCAATCTGGCATCGAAACCCAAATTACCCTCCCCTAACCGTGGCTGTAAGAGACATCAGCACAAAGACAAAAACAAATCTGGATCATTATCTGATAGTCTACTGACTAGAATTGTGCAACCTACCTCCGTGGTGGAGCTCAGTGACGGGGCAAAGCGGGTTTGTTTACACCATCTCTCTCCGGGTGGGCATCACATCCACACGCCCTGCACGGATGCTTGTGCGAGCGAGGCGCTGCGTTCTGCTCTCACACCTCTCTCTCCTCTCCTGCCACCCTGCTCTGTCTGCTGCTGCTATCCTCAGCCCAAACGCGAGGAGGGAGCCGTGTGGCACCTCAGAGGCAGGACTGGGTGGGTTACATACCAGCTCTGATGCCAGGCCCATATGGCTGGCACGTCATTGGCAAGAGCCATCACATGAGAGCCGGTGATTGACATGCGGCCGCATTCACAGAGACTGGCTTCCCCTGGGGGAGAGGGACTCGCCATCTGTCACTGAGCTGAAAGAGAAAATGGAATAAGGAGAGGATGGCACAAAAAAAAGAAACGTAGGATTCAGGCTGCTTCTCTTAACCTCCATCTTTGGGGAAAATTGGGTTAATCTCGTATAGAAGATGTAGGAAAATCCCCATATAGCATTAATTGTAATATACATGTAATAGCATTCATATAGTTGGCTACGCCACAACAAATATCCCCAGCGCGGAGATCTAAAATGAGCTGTGTAGGATAAGAAAATCATGATGATGGAAATCATCCACATATGGGAACATTTTGGAAGTATTTCAGTGAAACAGTATTAGTGGCCCAAAAAAACAAACAGCAACTGAACTCATCCCCGATTCCATCAACAGAAACTTGAGCAAACCAGCGTGCCCACACCCCACACAAAGGTCTGGGATGAGTAAGTTGCCGTTCATACAGATCAGAGTCAGAGTGCAATTGCCTAAACGAATCAGTTGAACTGAGCTTAGCAAGGCGTCTTGGTTTGGGTTGCCAGGACTGGCACAGGTGCCAGCGGCCGGACTGACGCCAAAGGTGGCGAAGGCACAGATTGCAGAGAGGGGCCAGAAGATGGGGCAAGGCAAGAGGTAGAGAGAAGCAACTAAGAACGAAAGGCGGGGTGGGTGGTGGGGAGGCTTATCAGCATCATCATCATCATCATGCTATTGAGCCTCACTCGACTGACCGCTGTGTAATTTGTGCATTCTCAGTGGAAAAACCAAAGTGCCTGACAGACAAGTATTTTTATTTTTTATTGTTTCACACATTTAAATCTCTGATAAAAGTCATACACGGGCACAAATGTGAATGGAGGTTAATGAGAGATATTATGTGTCATTTTCAGGAGTCCTTTAGGTTAATAACAAAAGCTCAAACCCAATAAGAAGAATTTCATGCTATTTTTCTTTCACTATTAAATGCCAAACATACACTTACATCAAATGGACATTTAAATAATGAAGACACGTCATGCATATCATCATATCATTACATTATCCTACAGGCAAAAGGAGAGTTCGAGATTCTCGGTTTTAGGAGTCACCAAAGGCGTCATGTCACAGCTCAGATTAAAAGTACGAACTAAATGAACAAATAAATGCATTTTCCCCTCCGCTATGATTGAAAAGGTTTAAAACCTGGAGAAGAGTATTGTATAGTTTTGTTTATTCTATATCTGCCTTGAGTTATTATATTTAAAGAGGAAAATGAAGAGATTAGGAGAAGCTTTAAAGTTAATTTGGCCTCATATGTCCTGAACTGCCAAGCCTTTGGTTCTATCAATCTTATAAACATCTATATTTTACGGCTCGGTTCACATATCACTGAAATTCTCAGTGACTACTCTTTCCACAGTTATGTATGGGTGACACCTGCTGGTAATAGAAAGCAAATACACGACGTCCTCGGTAAAATATAATAAAATTACGCATTTTCAGCTTTTCCAAAAGAGGATGGAACGACGTTTTTAATTTAGAGTGCGTTGTAAATAAACACAGCCAAATAATTACCTTCTTCAGCAGAAGTAAATCTGTGGATATTTGCATCATGTTTTATTGCTTTGAGGTTTTGTGAAATATATTGAAATATTCATATTTTTAAATATTGCAAATAAATATTCTTGTTATTTCAATACTTTGAACTATAAATGTAAAAATTTAAATATTGCTCTGTGCAAACGTCAGTCATAAGAAATTAGAAATGGCTGCTTTTTCTTAGCAGTTGTCGCCACCTTCTTGTGGTTTCAGTAACTACACAGTGCCACACAGGAACGCTCACATATATGATCTGTTGTGGATTCTACTTTACATTTATAATAACACAATAATCTTATAAATATTTCACCTTCAGCTCTGCTCATTTTTGTGCTGTGTCGTGAGTTTGGACTATCATATATTTACTTGCATTCAAACCTCCCCTCAGTGAAGTGATTTCTTTACTTTTGGCCATAAGATGGTGCTGACTAGTCATCCCAGTGTTGCTTGGTGTCACGTGTTGTTGAAAGTGCTCGCAAACATACATTATGTTTTCAAGGACGACAGACGAACTGAAACGGAGCTGAGCCACAGATGGGCTCTTTTAAAATGTCCAAGGTGGCGAGCTCTTTTATCTGCAGACCTCGCCCAGCAGGCCTGAGTTTGCTGTCATTAGCAACTCTTCCTGAAGCTGGCAGATGTCCAGAGCTTTTCTCAAGTCCAGTACTTCAGTAGAGGGTGAACCCTTGGGCTTGTGGCAAGTGGGATCAAGCATGGGGCCCTCTGCTTACAGGGGCATCTGGCTCGTTTTCCAATATACACCACAAGGAGAAAGCCTTTAGAAAAGTTTTTATTTTTCAATCTTCTTTTGGTTATATTTAGTCACCCAATGTATCCTGTTGTTTGACTTTTAGAAAAACATAATGATTTGGGTGAAAGTTTACCTTTTTCCACTTCTTTACGAATTGCATGACACATGAAAAATAGGACACTTCCGCCTGAAACAGCCTACATGCTCGGGGGGATCCCACGTACAAATAAATGACAGTTCGTGACAGCTTGGCCGCTGATTGTGTTGCGCGCTGACAAATGCATTTGTCCTCTCTTGCCCTGCCTCTCCTCGAACTTATGCCGAAGCACACACTCCAACACACTTCCTGCACTGCCAGCTCTCTAAGAAGAAAAGCTGTTGTCATGGCAACTGAGTGCCTCGCAGATATTCGCTGTGCATATGGTAAAGCCAAGGTGGGCACCGGCGAAAGCAGAGGTTAATACTTTTGCCTCTGGAAGGGGGAAGCGATTAGATCTTTATTTATTTATATTTCCAGTTTGTTGATCGTCCTCAAAGTGAGCACGCAAATTTGCACTCAACGTCAGTGCAATAAAATACGACCTTAAGTGCCTACCTAAAATTAATTACTTCGTTAATTAATTAAAATTAAAAAATCTATTTCTTCCCAACCAGGATTCGGCACATTTTTGCTAAGATAGCAGTGAGTGGCATCTTCTTAATATCTTAAAATTCGTTTCTTTTAGTTCACTATGACTCGATGCTGACTTTAGTTGTTTATCAGTTTGTGAAATTCTTTGAAGTTGTGCAACTTCCTCGCTTTTTTTTTTTCAATTTCCCCTTCATTCGGGTAGATTTCTTTATCGGGCAACTTTAAAATGCAAATGCGCAAAGTTTCCGGCTCCAGTAAAGGCAACAAAACCTTCACTGCTCTTCTTTCCTCCTCACGCATTAAGGTCAGCGGACAAAGTGTGAGAGGAAGGGGAGGGGAGACTGGCGGGGAGGCGGGGAAGAGGAGCTGATCGCTGCTGTTAAACGGAACTCCAGAGACCAGAGGATCGCCGGGACAGAGAGAGATGCCGCTGTTTACTCACTGACTTTTGTCAAGTATAAGCACTTTACTGCAGTTTTTCCACAGGCGGTTCCACTGAAGCTGACCTCGTCTGGACTTTAGGTTTGTGCGCTCGGCTGCGGAGGTGACAGGCGGGACTCGTTGCTGCTGCTGCTGCTGCTGCTGCTGTTCCCCGCAGAGACGGAGGTGATGGACCGAGAGGCAGACGCGGATGCGAGGAGGAAGATCCAATTTTCCGTGCCTTCCTCCGTGCCCACCCAGCTGGACCCGCGACAGGTGGAGATGGTGAGATCTGAGGGAGTGTGGCTGTAGCCTACACGGATGATGACAGTGGTTGTGGAGATGAGTGAGTGTGTGGAAGGATTGTTAAGCTCAGGCTGGGTAACTGCATCTGTACATTTTAAAAGTAAATATCTAAGACGTGCTCGCCTGCAGTTCCATCATTAATGATTCTACAGGGGCATCAGTGCTTAACACGGAGGCTGACAGACTGCTCTAGCAAGACTTTGCAAAACTGTGTTTTGATGTTTGTATGTTACTCTGTGGGCAGCAGGGTATGGACAGTGCTGGAATTAAGCAGAGCTCTGCAGCTACAGATTTTTTTTGGAGTCCTTAAAGTTGATGAGATTTCTTTGCCCTTCTATCCGAATGGAGGAGGAAGAGGAGGAGGAGGAGGAGGTGAGGGATAAAGGACCATTTGTGGCATTAAAAATTAGTTGCGCCAGAGTAATAAATCCTTTACCACACACAAGAAGCAAAATGTAGAAGGTATTACTCATACGCTCGTGGAGGTGGTGAGCATATTATGTAAAGTCAGATCCGTTATCTGTTGCTTATGCTGAATCATCCCAAAGCGAGCGCTGGTCAATGCAAACAGTGCAGAGCAGGGTGAAGAGGGAAGGTATTATGCTGTACAGTATGAGCAGAGATGTTCATATGTTATTGGTGGTGTTAAAGACAAGAGCCCATAAAGGTCACAAAGTTGCCAATGAGGTAATATTTGGACACAAAAAGCAGCAAATGACAGGCTTATCCATTCCTTGTGCAGGAGATGTTCATTTCTTCAGTCGCTCCCTTAAGGGAAGTTTCACTGGAGACCAGGTGCAGAGTAAGAAATGTTCTTTTTTTTCCAAGTAGGAGATTTGAAAAATTTCAAATGGCATCTGTTTGGAAAGCTTGTTTCAGCCTAATAAATCAATAAGTTCTGGGCAGATATTTTCTGCTGCATCTGCTGTTTACAGCCCACTCTTGGTCTCTGGGTTTTCTGTTTGCTTGATTCATACCCTGTCCAGTACAGAAGGGATCATTTATTTGCTTTTCTAAGCAAGCCCATGCACAATGATGGCACAATTCTGAGTGATATTTTAATTTAAATACAGTCTGATGCTAATCAGTTGCTATACTCTACCTGATAGACTTGTTCACTTCTTCACTCGTTTTGTCTATAAGATGCTCTGGCAGTTTTATCAGCTCAGATCTTAGTAAGATTATGGCAATCTTCCTCCACTGATTAAATAAGACTGCAAGAAGCCAGAGACATTATATATCAGGAGGACCCTGAAGAAGCACATTTCCTTCAAAGTAGGAGTAAGGTTACAGGGCTTCATTTTCTGTGTTTCTGAAGCCATCACGTCACCAAAGTGACCATAAGTCTGCTGGAACAGTGTGCACAAAATAATAATCCTCAGGCATCTGTTGATGAAAATAAGAGGGACGAGATCAAACTAAGGAAGTCCTGCACACACAGAGATACAAGGAAACAGTCTGAGGAGATAAATATTCACCTGCAAAAAGAGCTTTGTGATCTATAGTTTTGGAAAACTGTATCATAATCTTCGAATTTCTTCTTTCTAACTGACCAAAAATGCCCTGTGGTCATATCATGTGGAATGAGACTTGTAGGAATGCTTAAAACCACAACTCTCATCGATAACTTAACCCAACATGTAGCAAGTCCTTCTGGGAATGGGTTCCTAGCTCGAAAGACCTTGATAGCACCTCATCGGCTGAATTTCTTGATCACTTTTTAAAAAGCTAAACTAGAAATGACCGTCTTCGGCATCAGTGTACACACACATAAAAGGAAGTGATTTCAAATTCATACATACAGTAAAAGTGACACAACAACAAGTAGAAAAAGAGGAGATTCAAATGCTGTGAGGCCAGACCTCAGCAATGACTTATATTCAGCAAATTTCCTCTGTAAGGAAGTCTTGTACCCTGGCAGCGATCCTAGTAATGACTCAGGCAGTTATTTTGACAGTTTTTTTTTAAGGTCCCATGAGTGAAAGAGGAGAGAGTAATAACTTTAAATCCAAAATTGCAAGAGCATAATAGGCAGTCAGAGCTGATTTTTTTTAATGCTTAAAAATAAATTGTGCTTACTTTGATTTTAAAAGCATTTTGATTATAAGTTACACCTGAGCTACACATGCACAAAGTCACATGATATTTTGGCATCATTAACAGCTCTTCCAGTGTGCCAACAGAGCACATCAGAGCACACACAACATGCTAATTCATGTTATGGACAATATCAGCTTGCTTACCTAAATCTTTCTACTATGACAAGTAGATGAGCTGCCACCAAACAGTCTTGAGCCTCTACTGTATGCATGTGTGAGTGCAACAGCATGACTAGTTAATACGATCTGTCTTGTAATACTTCTGTTTCCGTCCAGTGGTGGAATTTGCTTCAAAAAACAAGTGGAGAGCTGCAGGAGCAGTGCTGAAGTGTATTTTTTCTTTTCTGTCCTTGAGATTTTGGTTTACTGAGGTTTTAGGTTCCAAGAAGGTTGTTTTCACTTTTGATAGCCACCTTCTCTTACTGTCTTGTGAGGTCTCATCAAGAGTTTCTTGTCCTTTTGTGGTCCTTGAGAAATGCCGCCCGTCGATAGCGACTGAAACATCTAGAATAAATCAAAATAAAGGCAGGAATAAACGGAACACATTGAGCTGGAAAGGGAAAAACGGCAGAAGAAAAGAGACAAAGATAGCTGACAGAAGCCGAACAAGACACTCAAAAGGAGGAAAATCATCAGCCAAGGAGACGACTGATTAAAAAGAAAGAGATTAGCTGTGGATGACTGAGGAATGAATCAAGGGCGAGGGCAGCTCCTGCCAAGAGCACAAATAAAAAGCTCTAAAGTCTAATAGGGTCTTATTCTTACAAACCCAGCATACGCACCCCTGTTAATCATTAATGCTATTTACAGAGTGGGCTGATGGCTTAATATTGGTCTTAATATTGGTAAATCTTCAGACCTAGATGAAGTGACTGTAGCTGACAAAGGGAGGTGGTAGCAGGAGAATAAAATAAACAAGACAGTTCCAGTCTTCCAATGGGAAGTTTCTATTTTCAAGTGCATTAATTGTGTTTTCTTTAATTTGTGTGGGTTCAGCTCCTGTTCTCCACTATCCAGGCCAACGCTACACAAAAAAAACAGGTCAAAAGTCCGAAGTCATGAGTCGTGTTGTGGTCAAATCAAGTTCTGCAAAGGATTATTCCCTGAAAAGTGTTTTGTGTACACAGTTTTATACTTTTAGTGCATGCATTTAATCATTAAGCACAGAAGTTATTTTTGCGTAAAAGGCTTTTTAGGTCACTACCCCCCACTCAGTGTTGTCATTGTTCATTTAAACATCCAGTATGACGCATTGGAGTTGAATGTTATGCAACTAAAGGTCATCTGACCTACAAAAAAATGGGGTGTGGGATTAATGATTTACTACATGACCACTAAACTTAGAACCCATGCTGCTGCTTAAATTTGCCTTTCTAGACGTGTCTGTGTTTTGATGGTAGCTGCAACAGAAAAAGGCTTCTTATAACCCCAAAGCATCGATCAACGAGTTCCAGTAACATTTAAAACACATTACATTTCTAAGTGGATTGAAAAATATGATCAATAAGTTGACCTTTTCTGGATATTGATAAGTACAGAGTAAAGAGTTAGCTATTTAAAGGAAATGTTAGACATAATTCATTTAGAGAGGTTTCTGTTATGTTTTAAACAAGCCCAAACTTCTTTAAAGAACTCTCCTTCTGCTTTTTGTTTTCCAAATTTTTGTCAGACCCCTCACTCAGTTTTGTGCGTTGCTATCTTTATTGTCCCTCTATCAGTATCCTAATCCTCAGCCTTAACCCTATGCTATCAGAACATGTCAGAGGGACTTTGTCCCCTGAAAAGTCGCCTCAGAAGTCTCAAAAAGCAATCAGGGGATAAAAGATAAATATCATAAAACCAACAGCTGATGTCAAAAACAAACTTTGCATTTTTTAGGGTTAAGGTTACTTCTTATCATCAATGATAACATGATAACTTGGACCTCACTGGTTTAAGACATTATTGGACCAATAAAATGCATTTTCAAAAAACGCTTTGGGTAATACAGTTTTTAAAAACCTGAAGAATAGAATATCACCTAAATAATAAGGTCCATATTATAAAATACAATGTTAAAATTATTTATTATTCTAAAATAACAAACACAATAAGCCCAGCATGTGAGGAGGAACTATGAAACATTAATTTGTTTCCAGTGAAATCAAACGTCCACTGCAGCCACACTGAGCAATCAGTGGTATTTACAGGAATTTCAGACATGCACAACAAGGATCTGATGAAAATAAAATATGTTCCCTGCAGGTGCTTGACCTTCCGACTACAGTGTTAACAAAACATAGGCCACTATGTCTGAAGAGGCTTTCAGACAGGTGCTCCAAATGTGGTTTGGTCCTTTGGCCCCACATGCCTTTTTTCCCCTCCTGAGTGCTGTGTGCACATGTTTTATGTGTTTATTGGATTGCCACACTCATATTTTCATGTTAACACATCTTTAACCTCTAATAGGATGCCCCCCCCCCCCCCAAAAAAGGGGCTGCATATTTAATTCTAGTGTGTGACTCATGAATATGGATGAATGCAGTGCACAAAGGGAAGCAGAAGCTGTGAGAGTTACTCCAGAGTGAAAGCTGCCCACACATTTCAATGCCTACACTCTTCGCTGTGATTGGCTTGGCAGCCACTTGTATCTCATAACAATGTTATCACCATCACACATCACAAAATAGAGCCGGCGATGAGTATAGTGTGTGTTTTCCATAAATAACAAGTTATAAAAATAATGGTGAGAAAATGTAATCAATCTAATTACAAGTAAAAATTCTATGAAAGGACACAATAAGGATCCTAACAGTGTTATATTATTGGATTTTTGCTGTTTCTATAAAATAAATTCTTAATTGTGCCTACTTTATTTAGTGTGGAGCAGATTTGTAAATATGGTATTTTCAATCAGTAATTTATTTACCCAGGTGTTATGTATTTTGCTTTTGGATCTTTGAAACCTGGAAATGACCTTAACAACTCTGCTTTAAAATCTTAATCTGAAAACTATCCAGAAATAGTGCATGAAAAAGTACATTATTTCACTTTGAAATGTTATGGGAAAGTAAAATATAAACTGAAGGTCCAAGAATACAAGAGCATTTCTAATACAATGTATTCACGTGTCACAGGAGGTGACGAATACAGCAAAATTTTGCCCCGTGGCCTCAAATTGCATCTTTTTGAACCAAATTAAAAGTTAGAGAGTTCATTTACAAGTCATATTACTGACAGGCTTAGTTTTGTAATGCCCAACTATCAGAGGAATGTGACAGGTCGGGATATGCTGTAGATAAACACTCATCGGACACTTGCTAGTACTGAGTTGGGCCCTCTTATACCTTCAGAACTGCCTTCATTTTTCGTTGAATAGACCCTACAAGGTGCTGGAAAATACATGTGGTCATAAAGGGACAGACACACTCAGCAACAACACAGAGGCGGTGGCGTTTGAACAATACTCAGTTGGTACTAAGGTGCCCAAAGTTCTTCTTCTGCTCTTCAATGCTGCCTTGGTTGTAGCAAGTTTTCATTTGAGTTACTGCTGCATTCCTTTCAGCTCAAAGCAGTCTGACTATTCCGCTCTGACCTCTGACATTAACAAGGCATATTTTCTTTTCATAGTCTCTGTAAACTCTAGTTAAACTTAACTCTAGTTACTTAAATCATCTTTCTTCAAGAAACGTAAAGAAAGGCTTGAACTTTATTTCCGTATGTTTTTATGCATAAATGCACTGTCATGTGATTGGCTGATTAAATATTTGCATTAACTAGCAGTTGAACAGGTGTGCCTAACAATTTGGCAGTTGGGTGTATATTTAATGTTTTGTGTGTTTTGTGGTTACTTTGACTCTCCCTGCTTCACACATAAAAGACAAGGAGATGAAGAAGTACCGGCTGCCTTGTATGATGGAGACATACTGTAAACATGTTACAAAAGAACTGTGATTTCATCCAAGCGATAGGAACTTGTAGCAGAAAAGGAAATAAATTTAAATAATCCTTATTTAGATTTATTTATAATTTAAATAATCCTTCTGCCTTCTATCATAAAACGTAATCCTCATTCACAAACAAGCTGGACAGTCTCTTGAATGTTGTTGCATAATGATATGCATTTATTTTTTTAATGCATCTAACTTTCAAAGAACAAGTCCTCTGCATACATGCCATAAACCACAGTTTAGAATAAATGAATGCTGATTATTGAAGCAGTGAAGCCCTAAAGAAAAAAACCTCTTGTATCTCTCTTTCTGCAGATTCGTCGTCGGAGGCCGACACCTGCCACGCTGTTCAGATTGACGGACCCACCATCACCAGAAGAAGACAGCAGCCCACATCAGGTAGATATGCATGTGAATTATACAAGTTAAAGATCCAGCAGTAAAAGGTTTGAATCAAATTTCAACGATACAGTAGTCATAAGTTCCAAAAGACCACAGTACAATGCAATCGTGGCCTCTGAAATAATTGGAAAGGTGGTGTTTCGACTTTCTATGTGCATTGTGAATGTCTCTTTAGTTTTTTTTGTTATCATTAAGCCCACATTTTGCTATTTAAGTCAAAGTTTCAGGTTATTATGTCAAAGTTTCCAGATAGGTATCTCAAACATTTCACTTCCTAACTCAAACGTCTGAGGAAAGAATTAGAGACTGAAAAAATAACTTTAATTTCCAAGTTATTAAATTGAAATAATAACTTGAAATTTTGACTTATTGATGATGAAATTTTTTTTTCTGTTTTGAAACCAGCTTCTACATTTTCAAGCTGTTTCTAAAACAGCTGCAGAAAAGCTTTCATAGGAAATGTCAAATTCGATTATTTACATTATGTACATTACAGTGACAACTAATTCTGCATCTTCACTTAATAATGCAACAAATATGTGAATAAGTGATGAC
Source organism: Haplochromis burtoni (assembly GCF_018398535.1). Classification (NCBI taxonomy): domain Eukaryota; kingdom Metazoa; phylum Chordata; class Actinopteri; order Cichliformes; family Cichlidae; genus Haplochromis; species Haplochromis burtoni. The sequence continues at coordinate 166,735 of NW_024582398.1, forward strand.
GTTTTTATTTATGCTTTACTCCATAATTACCTGTTACAAGTATGAAAGTGCTTTTACGTTTTGTTTTATCTTTTCATTGACTATTGCTGACAAACCTGCACATTGTGCATTACTGCCTTTCTGCTCTAATCCTTGCAACTGGAAAGGAGCGATTATTAGATTTCTTATATTGTATCATTTGTTTGAGGCAACAATAAGACAAAAAAGTGTTGCGTACACTTTTAGCTGTAAACCCTGGTTTGCATTTTTTATTTCAGCAGTGGGTTCTTGGGGAAAATGGAGCTTTGAAAGCCAAACTGGTTCACATGTCAACCTACCAGCCGCCATCTCTTAAAGGTAAATGAACCCTGACTCGAATCATTTTGTGTGTGTTTTTCCCTTGTACCCACACACTGGTTTTTCTTGTTTATATAACAAATGACACCAAATGAAAGAATTTGGGAGACCTAATTCTGCTGTGGCAACCACCATGTGGTCTCTATCTGTCTGGACTACGCACATATCCAAAAACCACAATGAGAGTGTGTGTGTGTGCATGCGTGTGTCATGTAAGATTAGGAGCAGTGGCAGCTGTGAGTCTGTTCTGGATCATCCTGGATTATAGAATGGCTGCACAGCTGTAACACGGTCTCACCCACTCGCTGGCACATGCACACACACTATCAGATGCAACCAGAGTCACACAGACTTAAATACACACAAAAAAACCAACTCTGTTGTTATAAATATCTATACAACATACGTTTTTATGCGTCTTCTATTTTGTGGAAATTGTGGCTTTGGCACCTGCAGTCATGACAGTTGCCACTCATCACTTTGCTCGTTTTATTTGAGTGATGTTTAGCATTTATAATTTTATATAACAAAAAATTTTTCCTTTCATAAGACATGCATGTATATTTTAAAATTGAAAATCCACATTAAAAAAATGTAACAAAATTTTAAAATTGATTTTTACTTTATTTGAATAGCTCAAAAGCTTCATGAGTTTGTTATATTCTCATTGCTTCATAGAACATTATTTATCTTTACCTTGGCATTAACTTGTTGTCTCTATATGCAGATGACATAGTCCTTTCCTGTGGATATTGATCATTAGATAAATTTTCATATGTTTCTTTTAACAAGACATAATAGCCATTTGGCGTGCATGCACTAGGACACATTATAGGTCCTGTTTCGAGCTGTCAATGAATAACCTCCACTCATCTGCATTGTACTTATAACACATTGCACCCAGTGGTCTGCCAGCAATGGTAGCGTGGCCGAGCGGTCTAAGGCGCTGGATTAAGGCTCCAGTCTCTTCGGGGGCGTGGGTTCGAATCCCACTGCTGCCAATGCACATTTTCCAGAATTTCTCATACAAGGGCTATTCTATTTTCTCATACATTTGCAATAAAGGGCTATTCTATTTCTATCTAAAGAACATTTCAAAGAATCGATTAGGATCCTTTTCATGATTCTTATTAAAAGAAAAAGCATAGACACAAAAAACTCAAGTGCGTCCTTTGGCATAACCGAATCTCTTACTAATTCATTAAACTCTTGCTTAGTGAATAACTGGAGGACAAATGAACTACTGGATAATGGATCTTCAAAGTCTGAATCTGCATCTGGAGACAAAACATCATCAGATCTTCTTCCTCATCAACTAACCCAATAAAAATCAGAGAGGGTATTTCATTTAAACATGGTACAGGTCTTATTGTAGATGGGAGGTTAGGGCAACTGATAGATGATTTAGTTTTGGAAGTTCATCCAGAAATATTAACTAAACAGTGGTAGTCATCAAAATGACTCTGTGACTCCCTATATACCACTGGAATACCAAAAACCCAGCCTCTTCCCCTTAGTAGAATTACAACACACACCCTGCTCAACTGAATGAGGTCCACATGGCTGGTTCTGTTCACCCAGTTTCATACCAAAATAACCAAAGGATCCTGTTATAGCGGTAATAGAGCAAAGGGGATATCATTTGTTAAGTCAATCAATCAAAGCCAAAATTAGTAAAGAGCAAGTGTTAGATTTCACACACATTGCACACAGTTGATGTGTAACATTACAACTCTAGATATACAAATCCAAACACAATAATCTCTTTTATCAACCTATTCTTTGTCCTCTAGAGGACAATGGACAGATGATTGGAAAATGTGGTATTTTTGTTAGTAAAATGTTTGCAGTGTAACTTCATTCATCATAACTGATTTGTATTTTCAGCTGTCCAGAAGATGGCACAGGCCCATTTGTCCTCACTTGACATGAAGTCTGTAGACACAGAGTCCTCTTCAGGGGAAGAAGAGGAGCAACATGATGAGGAAAGGCAGCAGAAAGCCTCAGGTGGGTAAGCTAGGATAGGCTTTCCCATTTTTGGATTTTTGCTGGCAACTATACCAAGTATGGACACTTACACTTTGGAAATTTCTTTTCATGTTGGATCTAAAAGAAGAAAGCAAGGCACAGAGGGATCAGCGTGGTCTCCTGGACAGTCTGACAGAAGGTCATCGCAACAAAGACAAAGAGGATGCCAAAGAAAGAGAGGAAGGAAATGCAGAATGACAAATGAAGAGAGCCCTGATCGAGACAGTTTTATGATGAATCAATATGCATAGCACATGTGTGTGCCGTACATATGCGTGTATGGATATGTGTATGAGTGTGTATTAATTGGGTCTGTAGGTTTGTGGAAACATACAGTGTAAAAGAGGAATGTGGAGAAAAAAGAGAAACACAACAGAGATTATATGATGAAGGTCAGAATATCATTGAGCTGACAGAGGAAATCTTTAGCTGGAGACTTGTGAAGGAAACTGTGTCGCCGTCAGCCAAAGAAACGAGGGCTAAATTCCAATCAGCCAAGGACGCTGCACAAGAAATATAAGAATAGCTAAGAACTCTCGTATTTTCACAAAGCATTCATTAGTTCAAAAAGGTGTTTTGTTTTTGTTCTGTTTTATTCACTTTGAAGGTCTGGGAATACTGTGAGACATCTGAGTTTGAAGAATTAGAATTTAAATAGGCTTTGTTGACATCATGTAAAAGGGGCATGAGCTGAAGTGACACGGGTGCTAAATTTACAGTTCACGTCCGATTAGAAGCAAAAGAAGTACATAAAAAAAATCAAATGCCAAATGTCACAGTGGGTAATGAAGATACATCTGCAGCTAATGTGTGTGTTGTACAAATGCACAAGATTATATTTTGTATGTAGTATCTGTGCAGACAGTAACAGACTGCAGTGCGATGACCATAGCCAGTTTCAACTGGATTTTAGCTCAGAAACTGTGACACTGCTTTCAGAGTTATGTCCATCTCTGAAGTTTGCTTTCCCCAGTCTTTCAGACATTTGTCTGCAAGGTCAAGAAATCAAAAGACGGAGGATTACAGACAAATTCAGCGCAGTCACAGTAGACCAGATTATATCCTAACAGATTAATCCAACTAATCACGATAATGCAGCAAACTGTTTCAGGCTAGATATTTTAAACTGGGGTTTTTTGTTTTTTTGTAACATGGAGATTAGCGGACATGATATGTTTGGGATGCCACACATGTTAGCTTGATAGTGAAATAAAATCTACCTGATTTTCAGAAACATCACATATGAAGGTTCATTCATGACCCTGTACATAAACACTGTTTCGTGCCGGTTGATAATAAATCATTTATGAGGCTGTTGGTGTTTGTGTGTTTGTATGCCTAATGCTTCTTTTCCTTGAAAGACATATTTCATTTGATTTTTATTCAAACCAAACCATGTCACCATATTTAGGCCATATGTAGCTTAAGCTCAAACATTTTTTTAATGTTTGTGGGATTTAACCAAGAGTATTTGTGTTCTTTATCAGCACTCACCTGCCAGTTTATTGCGTTCACCTGCTCAACTGCTTATTAATGCAAATATCTGACTAGCCAATCACAATGCAGTAACTAAATACATTTAGGCATGTAGACATAATCGCGAAGACCTGCTGAAGTTCAAACTGAGCATCAGAATGAGGAGGAAAGATGGTTGATTATAAGTGAATCTGGATATTTCATAAACTGCTGATCTACTGGAACTGTCCCATGCAACCATCTCAAGAGGATACAGTCATGGTCTGAAAGAGAGAAAATATTCACTGACCTGCAGCTCTGGGTGAAAATGCCTTGTTGTCAAACAAAGTTTACAGAAGAACATCACTGAGTGCACAACAGGTTAAAATTTGAATCAGATGGTTTACAGAGACCACACCTGTGCTGTTACTGTCGGCTAAGAACAAGAAACTGAGGCAAAAATTTGCTCACCATGGAAAAATGCTGTCTGATCTGATGAGTACTGATTTTTCAGAATCTAGTGTAAACAAGCCTGTATCCAACCCGTTGATGGTTCAGGCTGGTGTGGTGGTGTAATAGTATGGGTAATATTTCTTGCCACACTTCGGGCCACTTTAGTATCAATGAATCCTTGTTTAAAGCCAGAGCCTACCTCAATATTGTTTTTGACTATATCCATCCTTTTCTGCGTACCCACAGTGTACCCATCATCTGGCTCCTTTCAGTAGGATAACGTGTCATGTCACAAAGCTCAAATATTCCAAGCCTGGTTTGTTGGCATGACAATGAGTTTCCTGTACTAAAATAATCTCGACAGTCACCAGATGTGGGAGGAAAAGTGGTACCGACTACACAGAGCCCCAGTAGTAGAAGAGAGCGTGTAAACCCAGAATGAAAAGCTTTTTCTTGCAATTTTTTGCCCCTAATAAATATGTGCTACAATTAAATTGCTTGAATAAATTAGTTGGGTGAATGAACTTTGATTCCTCAAACGTTCATCACTTACAAACAAGCTGAAGGAAGCCAGCTCTTTCAAAACAGATGTGACCAGACCATAACTAATGGGTTAAGAATGGTTTGGCTATTACCAGTTGTTAAAAACAACTTAACTCCAGGAAACTCAAGGTCCTTAATTCCAGGAACAGCCAAAAAGTGAAGCAGTGGGAGCTTGTGTTCTCATCTATATCGAGTGCAGTCTCAACCAAAAGCTTAGCACTACGCTTTACTGTATGTTGGACCGCCAGTTCTTAACTGTGAGGTATTTTAAGGAAGCCACTGCGTTTCATGCTGATAAAACAGCATTTTAAAATACTAAAATGACACTTCTTATGAATTAAAAGAAAAGAAAAGGTTGTAGGTAGTCAGTTATATCTTCTAATCGCCAAGGTATCATTTATTAAACTTCAAATAGTTCTAATTAAAAACCATGGGGCAGCATTACAGTGCAGCAGATCCCTGCATAATATTTCAAAAGTGGATAAATGTACCAAAATGTGCATATTTGTCCCTTTTTGATTTATATGCTTTTGACTTTTAACACATTCTGGTTTGTCTTTATTATTCAGTGGTGGAGAGTAATTCTAATTTCTGCTTTATTGTCTAGCATTTTTCACTCTATAGTCCTAAGAGGTATAAAAGTGGAGAGACATCCTCAGTGACGCACCTTTTTTATAGTGAGTATAACTTCCTACCATCAGGACAAATGTATGGGGTTCCACCTCTGCAAACTTCTTGTGCCAGAAGTTTTTTATGCTTTGCAGTGTAATTGTTGAATAAATCCAGGTGTAACGTCGAGAGTGTCATTTGCACATAGCTGTGCTTTGATTCTGGGTGATGTTTCAGGCCCATCTTGTTAATATCTGTGATGTTTGTAACTGTGACATCTTTATTGTTGTGGTTCTGTTTATCTGAAAGCTGCCCAAAGGGGCAAATTGAATTTCTGGATTATAAATGTTACTGCTACTATATGGCATCACTAACATTTGTGTTGTGATAACATTTAAAACAAGGGTATCAAACTTAAGGCCGGGGCCCAGATTTTTTGACTTTTAAGTGTATTTTCATAAAATTTATTACTATTATTAGTTGCTCTCAACTAAGGTACCTCTAATTTAGTGTTTCATAAACACATATAAGTTTGGACACTTATTTTGTTGCTGATAGTGACAATGTGACGCAAACAACAGAATTTGCTGAGAAACAAGGGTTGAAGATGGAGATTTCAAACTGTCAAACTGTGCATATCCTAGATTATTATTAAATGTGGTGTATAGGGCCCAGAGTTCTGTGTTAGGTCCTGTGCATATGGTAAAACAGAAGATTTGCCTCACACATAAAACCAAAATCTCTGAAGAATGTTTCCAGCATCCTGTTGAATCTTTACTATGACAAATTAAAACAGTTCTCAAGGCAAAATGAACATGTGAGAGTAATACGTAATACCCAAGGCAACAAGTTAGTTTTGTTAAGCTTTTTTTAATGTTAGGGGAACACAAAATAAGCTATTAATAGTGTCTTTACACATTGTAATTAATTTAGAGTACAATTAGTAACCGTTTTGCAGCAATAATAATAAGAAGAAGAAGAACAACAACAACAACAGCAATGATATCTCTTTACTAAAGAGATGTGTTAAGGCCCATGATGAGATTTGAGGAGCAGCTCAAGATGATCAAGTAGCGACACCTTGTGTTCAATCCTTCTAATTACACAAAGACGTTTCTAGATGGCAATATAAAATGATTCCCTAAAATAGCACATAGTACCAAGAAAAATAAATAAGCATTGCATTTTTATTCATACAATCAAAAATCATCTCAACCTTTTGAGTAATTAGCAGCTGAATGAAGATAAACACATGCTGTTTACATACAGCTGGGTAATTCCTGTGGGGATTTTATGTGATATGCCTACTGTAGGACTAATGTTTACATTCTTGATGCTGTAGAAACTGCAGGAGGTGGCTGCCTTTACTAAACCAATAAGTGCTTCTGCAGCAAAATAGTCTCTCGTTTACTTTCGCTCTTAGAAAGACAGACGGAGGTCCAGAGTAACATGATGAAAATGCGAAAAAATGTGGTGGAATAAAGTGAAACATGTCATTCGTGTGGAAACTGGAATACCTTAAAATGACTAAAGCACAGGCTCTAACTCAAAACAGAAATATGTGTGCATTTTATTCTCAGCATTATCAGCAATCCACTTTCTAAATAACTGCTAAACATTTACCCAGGCTTAATCTATATTATTTCAGTCTGAATAGTGACTAATTTAATTTCTTCTTTGAGATTTCTTTTATCTGCCTTCTTTGCTTTTCTCTCACTTGTTTACTTTCTCCCTTGTTAATCCTTCTTTGCCTTTACAAAAAACACTCCAGTCACATCATCAACCCCCACCCTCATATCCTGAGTCAGTGTGTAAACCTCCAGTCGGATCAGAGTGTATCCACTCTCCTTCAAACTAGTACAGACCTGGGCCTCATTCAGTGGGACCACTGGGATCCTCACCCCAGGCCCCGCAAAATAATAACTCTCCCCGAGGGCTCCGATGAGCATGAGGTGACCACCAGGGCGCAGGAGCTTCCCGATGTGGCCAAGGGCCCTGGTGAAGGCAGCGAGGTCAGGGCTGACACTCTCCAGGCAGAAGCAGGACACCAGACAGTCGGCCCCTACCGAAGGAAGGGCGTCAGGAGCCAGGGGCTGAGAGCAGTGCACGTCAATGGGGAGGATGTCCGCGACGACCTGACGTAACTTTGCAGCTTTCTCAGTCCACGCTGAGGGCCTGTTTGAGTGAATCATCAAACTGTATAAAACAGCTCTTTCAGACTGGCACCATATTCTAATCAGTGCATGATTTTTTATCATTATCATTAAACTGGCAGGTATTTTATTCTAACTTAGACACTTTTTTCTTGTCTTATTATTAAGAAGAACGCTCCATGATAGAACCCAAAATAAATTGTTATGACACAGAAGGCAACTTCATTCTGAGGACTGTGCAAGAAAAGAGTGTTGCTTCAAGAAAATCAACAAGAAAGAGGAAAATATGTGATCTTGTTTTTCTTTCTCTCTGTCTTTGGTTAGCCATACAAAATACCAGGTATCTAATGTTCACTGAATCTTAGTAACCATCATTTTAAGCTGTACCAAGTCTTTAGCTATAGTTCAAAGTGATCTTTTCCATACCGTCGTCCCTCCAGTTTGCAGACGTGCTGTAGGTATGGTGTCCAGTCAAGACTGCATTGTCCCTCATCCTGCAGCCAGCGCCTCAGCTCCTGCCGGTTCACCTCCAGGAAGTCTGTCAGGAGCACTTTACTAAAAACCTCACAGCCACTCATCACCTGGTACAAGGTGGGACCTGAACCTATGTCCACGAGGAGCTCACCACTCATATCACCTGGGAAGAGGGGAGAAAAAAAGAGCAAAGTGAGATCATGAAGGAAAGTTTTCTTGGTTAAAACATTATCATATTAGATGTAAAGATCCTGACACTGAATCACTCAGTAAAATAAAAGTGATCATTCATTAAGTAACCTTATAGGAAAAGAAAAAGAGGTTTAGTTGCCTTTTTTAAAAATTATTATTTTTATTAGGGACAAGCTCTTCAGCGGTGCTTGGACCCACCCAAGGCTCTATTTGTTTTCTGCTACAAACTAGGAGAAGGAAAAATGGGGAGATGAAGAAGCAAATGAGTGATAAAGCAAATTTTTATTGCATTTCTGAAACAAAATACGCCAGAACCTCCTTACCTTCAGTAAAAGCTCTGTGCAGGCATGCCAGTTTCCACGGCACAATACTGTCTTTTCTTGTGAAGTCAGCCCGTGGTGGAGTGTAGTTGTACTGTAGATACGCAGCAGGATCAAATCTCCGGTAGCAGGCTTTCATGGCTGCCACTCCATTCTCTCTTCCTTTTTCTTCCATCATCCTGCTTTCTCTGCTGCGATACCTTGCACGTCTGTTTTGGCTGGTCAGTCTTCAGGTAAGCTGCTGAGACCCCTTGAGCTGAATTATATACTTGTGTCTGTGTGTCTCTGTGTGGGTGTATCTGTGGTATTATGCGTGTGCTTTTGCTTTGGGCTACTCTGAGTTTCATGGACAGAGATAGAGATCCTCTTTTTTTAGTCGATGCTGCCTGATAGCATTTGTTCTGTTCACTTTCCCTGCCCTAAGGCACTGATACCATCAGATCAGGGGGCTTCCTCCAACACTAGACCCAATAATGGACTCCTCATATGGCTTTTAGCTCCTTCACCCACCTTTCAAAAGCCTCTCATATCTACACAATCATTCCAAAGGGCCTTTTGGAGTTAAATGGCACTGAGCAGGTTTGTTCTTAGGCAACCCCTTTCGAAAATACAAACAGGTCTGTCTCAAAGACAAACAAGTTTGTCTCTGTCTTCGTTGGCCATTTCGCTTTGTGATTTTGGCACTGAGCTGCAGAGATAAGAAATATCAAGTGGTTGCAAAGTAAAGGCGGGGAAGACTGCCTCTTTACGTATGCCTCACATAGGAAGTCAAAGATTCAAAAAGAAGTTTGAAACTTGTAAAGTCTTTCACTGACACTCACAAAAAAAGGATAATGCAAAGATTGTTGTCTTGCTAACAATCTTAGCAAGACAAACAATCTTACGGTTTTTAAAATAAAGCTTTAAAAAATATAATTACAATATAATATATATATATAATATAAATATAATTACAATGCTCTTGAAATATTTTTATATATACACTCAAACAGAAAATCTTTCTCTTGCTCACCTCAAAGCATTCCTCTGTCCCCTGAGTGTCCACAGACATTTCACACTCTGGAGACTGTAACACACGTTGAGACTATTTGGATTGTTATTAGTTCAAAATATGTAAATAGTTGTGAAGCTCTGCTATTATCGTTAGGTTGAGTCTAACACATGTAAGAGCCCCATTTTAATAAAGCTAATTAGGTTTGTGGGTATTAATCAGCAGTGTAATGAAAGATTTATTTAATAAATACTTTGCAATTTAATCCTTTAAATTTAAATTCATTAGAATATGTAAATGGTTAATTATGACTGAGAAAAGAAAGAAAATACTGATACTGTCTGAAAAGAAAACGACAAAGACAGATGCATTCAGCATTTATCTGTGATCAGCATTGTTTAAGACAAACAACAATCACAATGTATAAAATCCAGGTGAAATTCCAGTACCAACCAGAAAAAACAATGCAAAGGTATCAGATGCATCAGGGCTGCTAAATCACACACAATCCACAACAATATAAAAACCACCGGGACTGGAAATATAAAAATATGTTTCCACTAAAGTTATCAGACATAATAATATATAAAATGCACATTAAACATTCTGTAACTAAGTTTCTACTACTTAAAAAAAATAAACAAATACTCTGAAAACAGATATCAATGGGAGAGAAAATCCTGCTGGATATGTACAGGGAGTGCAGAATTATTAGGCAAGTTTTTTTTTTGAGGAATAATTTTATTATTGAACAACAACCATGTTCTCAATGAACCCAAAAAACTCATTAATATCAAAGCTGAATGTTTTTGGAAGTAGTTTTTAGTTTTAGCTATTTTAGGGGGATATCTGTGTGTGCAGGTGACTATTACTGTGCATAATTATTAGGCAACTTAACAAAAAACAAATATATACCCATTTCAATTATTTATTTTTACCAGTGAAACCAATATAACATCTCCACATTCACAAATATACATTTCTGACATTCAAAAACAAAACAAAAACAAATCAGCGACCAATATAGCCACCTTTCTTTGCAAGGACACTCAAAAGCCTGCCATCCATGGATTCTGTCAGTGTTTTGATCTGTTCACCATCAACATTGCGTGCAGCAGCAACCACAGCCTCCCAGACACTGTTCAGAGAGGTGTACTGTTTTCCCTCCTTGTAAATCTCACATTTGATGATGGACCACAGGTTCTCAATGGGGTTCAGATCAGGTGAACAAGGAGGCCATGTCATTAGTTTTTCTTCTTTTATACCCTTTCTTGCCAGCCACGCTGTGGAGTACTTGGACGCGTGTGATGGAGCATTGTCCTGCATGAAAATCATGTTTTTCTTGAAGGATGCAGACTTCTTCCTGTACCACTGCTTGAAGAAGGTGTCTTCCAGAAACTGGCAGTAGGACTGGGAGTTGAGCTTGACTCCATCCTCAACCCGAAAAGGCCCCACAAGCTCATCTTTGATGATACCAGCCCAAACCAGTACTCCACCTCCACCTTGCTGGCGTCTGAGTCGGACTGGAGCTCTCTGCCCTTTACCAATCCAGCCACGGGCCCATCCATCTGGCCCATCAAGACTCACTCTCATTTCATCAGTCCATAAAACCTTAGAAAAACCAGTCTTGAGATATTTCTTGGCCCAGTCTTGACGTTTCAGCTTGTGTGTCTTGTTCAGTGGTGGTCGTCTTTCAGCCTTTCTTACCTTGGCCATGTCTCTGAGTATTGCACACCTTGTGCTTTTGGGCACTCCAGTGATGTTGCAGCTCTGAAATATGGCCAAACTGGTGGCAAGTGGCATCTTGGCAGCTGCACGCTTGACTTTTCTCAGTTCATGGGCAGTTATTTGGCGCCTTGGTTTTTCCACACGCTTCTTGCGACCCTGTTGACTATTTTGAATGAAACGCTTGATTGTTCGATGATCACGCTTCAGAAGCTTTGCAATTTTGAGACTGCTGCATCCCTCTGCAAGATATCTCACTATTTTTGACTTTTCTGAGCCTGTCAAGTCCTTCTTTTGACCCATTTTGCCAAAGGAAAGGACGTTGCCTAATAATTATGCACACCTGATATAGGGTGTTGATGTCATTAGACCACACCCCTTCTCATTACAGAGATGCACATCACCTAATATGCTTAATTGGTAGTAGGCTTTCGAGCCTATACAGCTTGGAGTAAGACAACATGCATGAAGAGGATGATGTGGACAAAATACTCATTTGCCTAATAATTCTGCACTCCCTGTACTGGTATGACTGGGTAATGTGTTAAGACGTTTTAAGGAAATGAAAATGATCATCCTACAGTGGCTAAGTTAAAAGATAGCTTGAAAACCAAAGTGGAAAAAAAAGATGTACCAGGCTTTTTTTATGCCAAAGTTTCAGCAGCAATCAAAAATGGTTTACAGTTTGTTTGTCGTCTAGATGTTTATTTGCATGTCTGACACTCCTGGATGGTCTGAGGTGCAACCTGTTGGGGTCAGACAGATGGAAACACAAAGTTGATGCTACACTGATCACTGATTAAAATGTGTTCTTTAATTTTTTTTTGACCAGTGTTTATTCCCTAACACCACTGTATATGTCTGTATAAGTTTGGGAGGAGAGGGTCTTATTGCTTTGTATTCTGAACATGACAAGATTCAATCATATCAGTGTGCACTTTTACTCGGGCTATACTCAATGTTTAGAGGTAAATGTGAATATCGGTACACTGCTCACAGTTCAAATAAAAACACGTTGAGGTTATGCAGGTATAATGTGCAGTCTGCTCAAAACTGTTAAATATTTCACGATGCTAACACTTCTAACAAGAACTGAAGACAAAGTACACCTGAGGTTGATATACCCTAGTAGTTATCAAGAGGGCGACGTGAATGTGTATGTCCTAATAATTCCATGAAATCGTTGTGGATAACACAAAAATAGTTTAAAAAAAGAGTTAAAAAGAGCCAAAAATAAACAGAATTAAAATGTTGCACCACCCACTCGCACAGACACGTTTGTGGATTAGTGCAGGCAGGAGTACGGTAAGGGTCAGTTCCTTCCCCTGAGTCAGATAGACAGATAATAGAGCAAAGGAGAGGAGGAACATGGAAGAACAGATAAAAGGGATAAAACAGACAACAGAGAAAAGAACAGGTCAGGTATAATGGAATAATACACACTTAGCCAGAACAACAGGAGTCAATTTAGTTATCTATAGTCCCAGGGGCAGTGGGGGTTCAACAGTGTGAGTCAAGTCTCCTCAGGGTTACTCTATTTTGTTGAAGCACAATAGTGTAATTACAAAAATACAAAAGCAAAATAAATTCATGTTTTGATATATGGAGTAACAGAAATATAGGTGACACGGTAATTATAGAAGTGCAGGACATGATTTCAGCATCCACCACTTCCAGTTACTTTTAAATTGACTAAATGAGAATAATAAAGGACGCATTTAATGAAAAATATTTTCGTTTCAAACTGCTGTGGCCCTCTGTATCATTACAAGTCCTAATGTGAGGTTATGGGTTGGAAAAGCATTTAGAATATATAGATTCCTTAAGTCACCATCAACACACAAGTCAGAATTTTTATTAAACAACACAATTTATTTTTGATGATCTATCTTTTGTTTTACTAGAAACTCTTACCTATTCATCACCCCTTACCTCTGGTGCTCCTCCACCAATGTCACTGGAATAGAGCACTGTCAGTATTACAGTAGTGACTAACAGCATTGTACGACAGCATGACTGTCGGGTGGCAGGGGTTTATTTTGAAAAGTGAAAAAAATTACCGTCTTCCGTTCTTCTTCCGCATTTCGCCGGCCGGCCTGACGTCATCTCCTACCACTTCACAGCCAATGTACAAGGCGTCGGTTTTTATTTTTAAATATCAGACTACAGAGTGAGAGTTATTAGTTTATTGTAGTTATCAGTATAATATCTTTAACGAATATTTTTTAAACGTTAGCGAAACGCTCCGTGTTCATTCTCTTTGCTGTAAGCTGCAGCAAAAGTTTCATCACTTAGGGGAGGAGCCGTGTCCGTCTGTGTTCAGAGCACTGCTGTGATAAATGAAGGAATCAAAGCTTAAAGAAGAAGAAGGTGAACAAGAATTAACAGAAGACAGGGGCTGGTTCGCACGCAGGACAACATATACCGGGACTTCAGGAGGTTAAGTAAGAAGAAACATCTTAATATGCATGGAGCAGGAGGTTTATTTATATTTTGACTGTGCACGTGGATGCAAGCAATCAGGTTTCATGTTGCTATGCAAGAAGACGTCTTAGGTGGATGGGAAAAGTTGATGTATTTGTCCTACTGGTGTTTCTGTCTCTATTAAAGACCATAAAAATGATCATGCTGCTGCTGAGGCTCACCCTGTGTTCAAAGATCCCCCCGGATTCACCAAGACACTTAAGCCAGCTGCTCTCCAGAAAACTGACACAAGGCAAGTAATTCAGTGCTTTATGTGCCTTAACCAAATTTCCCCTTGTGGGACAGTTAAAGGAATAGATTATTCTATGTGTTAAGATAATATTGTGGCAGTCTGGGCTGTATCAAAAAAGTTATTTCTGGTATTTTCCCCCCAAAAAGACCAAAACAAATTTAAACTTGTGTCTTGATGCCCTGTAATCTGTCAAACATATGTGAAACATATTTATCTCTAATGAATGATGAAAAGCATTTTGAGCCAGAAAGAACATTTTTGTCTCAATATAGAAGCCTCAGCTGGTTTTTGGCAAAGTCACTTTTATATATCCTTTATTTTTGGAGGGTAAAATGTGTAAATTGACATATAAAATGTATTTTTTCAATGGAAATCCGTCCATGAAAACAGGGCAAATGACATCAGATATACCATCACAGTCCTATAAAGATATTTTAAGTGACCAAAAAGGACTGTATTGATTATAATGTAGGTACAATAACACAGAGTCATGGAAAAAAAAACTTGTATAACAAATAGTTTTCCTTGTTTTATTTATAACCCCTCTGTAAAACCTGTTGACTGTCTGTTTACTAATATAAGCAAAGCTGTTACACATAGAAAACACACAAAAACATTAAAAATCTCTTTTTGGCAGTCGAACACCAGCAAGTAAATGTAATATGTCAATTGCTTTATTAATCCCAGGACAGAAACTTTTTGATATGTGGTAAATCACTTCAAAATATTAATTCTTCATGCAAATCTTTTTTCCCAGAGGACTGTCTAAGAATTGGTTATGAAAACAGACATTTTAAAGACAATAAGTATATATTGTGACTGTTGTTTCGGTTAATCATCACACATATAGACCAGTGATTGATCCAGAATTAAACAAATAATCACAAATGAAATGATAATTAAAGTGATCTTAGCAAGCTAAAAAGTTTTTATAGTGTATTGGTCACATGCTCAAACATTAAACGATTTGCTTTTGTAGGTCAGGGCAGTTTCTGACCTGCTCTACTCTGTAAAAGATGTCACCGGCTGCTCTCTTTCTCCTTTTTTTCCTTTTTTTGGTGCGCTCTCTCTGCCCACCTCTCTCACGCGCCTGATTGCTCCACAGAGATGTGTAATGTCAGCACAGGCTTTCTCTGAGTGTCCTGCTGATGTGGCAGTTTGAAGGCTGTGATTATCTGTTTCCCAGGTTGCAAATGGATGTGTGGAAGGGCCTCACACTGTTTGCTTCATTCATGTAATCAATGAAACGGAAACCCAGCAAAAAAAAAAAAAAAAAAAAATGGTTGTTTGAAGTGGTCAGTTAAAGGAAAAATATTTACCCAGATAGTGTTACATCAGCAAATGTGGAAGGGAGACATTTTTAAACTACAATAAGTAAAGAGATGTACACTCACTTGCCACATATTTGTTACACCGTGCTTGTACTGAGTTGGACTCCTTACCTTCAGATCTGCCTTAATTCTTTGTGGCATAGATAGCATCATGCATTTGCTGCAGATTTGTCCGCTCCACATTCATGATGCCCTTCTGCATGCCTTGGTTGTGACAAATATTTATTTGTATTACTGTTGCCTTCCTTTCAGCTCAAAACTGTCTGGATATTCTGCTCTGATCTCTGACATTAACAGGGGATTTTTTTTCCCAGGGAACTCTCCACTCACCGGATATTTTCTCTTTTTCTGACCATTCTCTGTCAACTAGATCAGCAGTTTTTGAAATACTCAAACCAGCTCATCCATCGCCAACAACTATGCAACATTGAAAGCCACTTAAATCACCTAATATTCACTTTAAACTCCAGCAGGTCATCATGACCGTGTCTACATGCCTAAATGCATTTAGTTGCTGCCATGTGACTGGCTGATTAGGTAACTGCATTTTGCTAGCTGTACCTCGCAAAGTGAATGCTGAGTGAATGTAATCAGGCATTATGAGATCATCTTAGTATTTAGTCTAGTGGGCAGCATCATGAACATTATGTTAGCAGCTCTTATTAAGCACAGTACTGAAAAGTTAAGTGTGATTAATAAGCAGAAAAATATCTTCCAGGTGGCCAGGGCAGGGCTCATAGCAGCTCCTTCGCACACCGCAGTGAGCTGCGTCAGGCCAAGAGGATCGTAGTTAAGCTCGGCAGTGCCGTCGTTACACGTGGAGATGAGTGTGGCTTGGCTCTTGGGAGGCTGGCCTCGATTGTGGAGCAGGTGAAAAAACAAATACAATGATGCACTCTATACATTTTAAAGATTATTGTGTAGAAAATTCTTGACACGGGGGTAAAAATCAGGTAACACAAGCTTTGACCTAACTGTTTTAAAATTCAGTGACGTGGAAACCAATCTGTGGGTTTTCATGTTTCCCATCTACTGATGATGTTTTAATGTCCCTTTTTCCTTTGATTCAACTCATTTTCTATCTCTCTGTAGACACATGTACTGTAGTACTTGCTACAGATAGTACAAAATGGACATTTATCACCAAGTTACAGAATGTATGGGTTCATAATTGGTTAAAACTGAGCTTTAAATCAAAATCATTAGTGAGCCTGAAGAGGAAGAAAATAGCCCCAGCAGTGAAACTAAATGGGTCCGTTGTCGCGCAGGTGGCTATGTTGCAGAATCAAGGCAGGGAGATGATGATTGTCACCAGTGGAGCTGTGGCCTTCGGCAAGCAAAGACTGAGACATGAGATCCTGCTGTCCCAGAGTGTTCGGCAGGCGCTCCACTCTGGACACAGTCAACTCAATGACATGGTGAGAAAAGATGGGAACTTAGGGTATCTCAGAAAATAAAGATGCTGATGTTAGCTGAAAACTTTGCCACTTTGCTGACAAGGTAACTCAAATCTTCACCAAATGCTTTAGATTTTCTTCAGTGTGAAAATACAATGAAATATCATCCCAATATAATCCCACAATAATTTCTATTATTTTGAAGCTCATTGTTTACAGTTAATTAAAACTTTATGTTTATGCTATGGTGCTTTATCAGACAGTTCACTTGAACAAACACGTGCACTTCAGTGCAAATACTATCATATGTTGCACTAGCTTACATTTATTCTTCTTTGTGTATAGAGTGTGTTGGTCACACTTTTCTGTCTAGCTTATAAATTGCACTTGGTCGGTGTGGTGTAATTTGTCTTTGTGTTTGTTTGTGTTTCAGTCTTTGCCGGTGCTGGAGGCCCGAGCCTGTGCTGCAGCTGGACAGAGCGGCCTGATGGCCCTGTATGAAGCCATGTTCACCCAGTACAGCACTTGTACAGCACAGGTGCTTTGCAAAATTCTTGCTTAATTAATTACTACTGTTTAAATTTCCCCCTCACTACATTTTCTGATTTTGTGCCATCAGGTCCTGGTGACAAATCTGGATTTCCACGATGACCAAAAGAGGCAGAACCTGAACAGCACACTGCGGGAGCTGCTGCACATGAACATCGTGCCAATCATCAACACCAATGATGCTGTGGTGCCCCCTCCGGAGCCCAACAGCGACCTGCAGGGGGTAAATGTGGGTACAGACAGCATGGGGGCACCGCTGGTTGTAGTGATGGTGGCAGCAGGGGTGGCAGACGGTGTTTATGATTTATTTTTATTTTTTTAACATCCACTATTCATTAACTACAACATTTTCTATCTTACACACACACACACGCACGCACGCACGCTGAAACACCTCTGCCACCCCCACCTTACCTTGTCAGCTCTGCAATCAACCATAAAGGCATATGTATGCAGGGAGGGGATAGACAGCAGTGCATGTGATCACCGGGCATCCTGTGAGGATAACTTACCTCTTTTTATCAGATTATTTAGCTTCACTTTCTACTGCGTTGTATTTATATTATTAATATTACTAATTATTGACTTTGGCAGCTAGAAGACTACTACTTATAAGTCAGTGGTATAACTTTAGGTTTTCTTTAATTAACAGAAAACGGTTGTTTTCGGAAAAAAAAACTTTCTAGCAAAATCGATATTTTAATAAAAATAACTACCTATTTTATGTAATTTATCTGCTAAAATTTATGCCGTGGTGAGAAATCTACACTGTATGTATGTCACAACTACAAATCTTACATTGTAACCTGGCGTGCACCTCCCTAGTAATCACAATGTTTGGCCTGTTCAGTGCTTGTGATTCATTTTGTGCTTTTTTTCGTTACATTTCCGCTGCAGTTTTTGAATTTATCAGTGAGAAAATGACAATCATTACCTCAGTGTAAGGAATAATAATCTTAGCATCAATGTAAGGACACTAATTTTCTGGTGGGAGATTTCCAAAATCTCTACAAAGATTCATCTCCAATGTCTAAATCAGCTATTAGAGTGGCCACACCCACTTTTGTATCGTTTAACTTTAGGTTGTCCTGAAAGGAGTCAGTGTTAACTTCACAGCTCTGTCCAAATGCAGTCACATCTGATGGGGAAAAAAACAACAAAAAAGGCCAAACCTCAAGCATCAAAAAGCTCTTCACAAGCTTGTCTCTGAGTTGATCAGCTCTGTTTAACATTTTCCAGATGTTGCTGCCAACAGTGTTGCAGAGTCATATGTATTAACATATTTGTGTTTCAGTTTATCTGCTTTATTCTGTCTTTAAAAAATAAGCTCATGGGTTACTCTCTGCTGCCGCTTTTCTGCCTTCAGGAGCTTACATGAGCAATTTTCTGTTTCTGCAGGTGATCAGCATTAAGGACAACGACAGCCTGGCAGCACGGCTAGCTGTAGAGATGAAGGCTGACCTGCTCATCGCACTCTCTGATGTGGAGGGTATGTGTGTCACTGCAACAACACTCTGGGTCAGCTGTTAGGTAACAACACCATCTGTCTGGTCACTTTGCTGATGGGGGGAAAAAACATCCCTCTCAGGGTCAATGGAGAGCCATATGAGAAAGACAAACACACACCTTCTGCCTTCGTGTTTGAAACTAATGCTGATGGAGCTGACACATGGCGTCCATGCACACACAGAATCACGGCTGCAGTCATTCAGCATCATCTGGATGGCTTTTAGAATATTAAATAAAACAAAACTTCAGCAGA
The DNA here is from genome assembly GCF_018398535.1 of Haplochromis burtoni. Taxonomy (NCBI): domain Eukaryota; kingdom Metazoa; phylum Chordata; class Actinopteri; order Cichliformes; family Cichlidae; genus Haplochromis; species Haplochromis burtoni. The sequence goes on from NW_024582398.1 coordinate 185,769, forward strand.
GAAGAGTGATCATAGTAAATTATCATATGATTATGCACAATAAAAGGGTACTATCCAGGATTTTCCTTTTAAAGAGGTTGACTTATGCAAAAATAGTACCTTTCAATCATCACATAGGGCTTTCTTATCAACAGAGATCTTGCAGTTTCTTTCTATATCTGTATTATTACGTGTTTGGGATGTTTCTGAGGATATAACCTTTGCTTTGTTGTTGCTAACTAAACTATATTCACCAGCTTTGTTTATGGCTTTAGTAACATTAGCAATAAAATGGATGTGGGAACAATTTAGGCTGATGTGTAAATGCTGGTTATTTTCATCTCGAACAAATAAGTCATATGCGTAATGGTCATATTGTAGGACTATACAACAGCCCCCCCGGAACAGATGATGCCAAGCTCATTGACATCTTCTACCCTGGAGACCAGCAGTCCATCACCTATGGTACAAAGTCTAGAGTTGGGATCGGAGGCATGGAGGCCAAGGTTGGTGAAGTTTCCCATCAAGTCATTACAATAAGGAAAAGTTCAGGTTTTTCCTGTACATTTCTTTTTTTTTTTTTTTTTTTTTTGGCATCAGTTTTCTTCAGAAAATTCTTTTACATAAACCTAAATGAGAAATACAAGCGACCAACAAAACTCAGGGCAGATATCACAGACTGGGGGCAAAAATCCTTAAAATATGAGCGGTGATAAATAAAATAAGATGAACAACAAGAGGTCAGATTGTGCTTGTTATTACATGTAACGTGTTGGGATGACCCAACTCTCAGATGGTGTCTTCCAATATGATAATGCTTGCATGTCATATTGGACGCGATAAAAGATTGTACGTTTGATTGGACTGAGTATTAAAATTAAGTAAATCTTATACAATTTTTTTTTTTTAATCTCTGCTTGGCTGCAGGTCAAAGCTGCCCTTTGGGCCTTGCACGGTGGCACCTCAGTGGTTATTGCAAATGGCACCAACCCCAAAGTAACAGGCCATGTCATCACTGACATTGTGGAAGGCAAGAAAGTAGGAACCTTCTTCTCTGAATTTAAACCTGCCGGTGAGTTTACCTGAGCTGAATAATTTTTTTTTTATTGCTATAAAACTGCATCTGCAGGCTCTGATGTTTAATTCTGTCCTGACTCTCCTTCAGGCCCATCTGTGGAGGAACAGACAGAAATGGCGCGCCGTTCTGGAAGAGCCCTTGCATCTCTGCATCCAGACCAGGTGACACATGTTTTTAGATAAAGGACTCGGGCAATATCTTTTATAAACATTAAAAATGTAAACAGCTCTTTGGGTGCTTTATCACTTAAAGAGAAAAACTGAATTATTTTGTTTACTTGTCAGAGGAGTGAGATCATCTGCCATCTAGCAGATCTGCTGACTGAAAGGAAGGAAGAGATTTTGGCTGCAAACAAGATGGATATGGACCTGGCTGTCAGTGCAGGTAACAGGACACCACATCAAGTCTGTCTGGTTTTTGAAATATAAACTAGACTTGCAGAGACATTTTCTTTGTTTGATGTTTTATGTTGGTATTGCAGTGCTAGTGCTTTCACATTCTCTTAAAAAAATAAGGATAATAAATTCATGTGCCATGTATGTAACTGATTTCCAGACTTCAGTAGCTTTTGCATGTATGTTGCTACAATAACTTCAACATTGAACCTAAGGCATGACATTCTCATGTGTTGCCACCAGAGGGCGACTTTCCCTTTCTCTACATATGAGTTTTATACCTCACTACCTGCTATCAAAGTGTAACTCTGCTATGCCTTCTTTCTGTAGGCCATTTGCCTCCAGCCATGCTGAAGCGTCTCAGTCTGTCACCGGCCAAACTTAACAGCTTGGCAGTAGGTCTCCGCCAGATAGCCATGGCCGCCCAGGACAGTGTGGGTCGAGTGCTGCGCAGGACCAGAGTGGCTCATAATTTAGAGCTGGAGCAGATTACTGTACCCATCGGGTTGCTTCTGGTCATATTTGAGGCCCGACCCGACTGCCTGCCGCAGGTATTGCTGCAGAAGAACTTAAATCTTAACAAAAACATATAAAACACTTGAACATTGTTGAAAAAAATTACATATGGGACAATATCAAGACAAGGCTGATATTTGACCTCTTAATGTCCTTGTATTTCATCACACACATGTATTAGACTGGGATAAAACTAAAATGTTAGAGCTTAATGGATATATGGGGAAGTTACTATGAATAGGAGATTAACATGAATAAATAATAACACCTTGTATTTCTGCAGAACTTACCATAACACATCCTGTGCTTTATATGCTTAGCTAACTTTTTGGTTTCCATTTTTATAAATGTACTTTGTCACTTTCTCGGAACACCTGTAATAACTAGGTATCAACACTGGCAATAGCCAGTGGCAATGCCCTCCTGCTGAAAGGAGGAAAAGAGGCAGCCAACACCAACCATGTCCTCCACCAGCTCACCCAGGAAGCTCTTTCCATGCATGGAGTCAAGGAGGCTGTGCAGATGGTAAAACTGATTTCCTGCATATTTATTAAAAAGCAGTGAGAACCTTGTGCCATCTTTATAGCACTTTACCGCACACTCTTCTATCTGATGTGATTCACAAACCCGTATTTCTTCCCAGGTGAGCACCCGTGAGGAAGTGGAGGATCTGTGCCGACTGGATAAGATGATAGACTTGATCGTCCCCCGAGGTTCATCCCAGCTGGTGCAGGACATTCAGCGAGCGGCCAAGGGCATTCCTGTGCTGGGTCACAGCGAGGGAATCTGTCACGTCTATGTGGACTCAGAAGCCAGCATTGACAAAGTCATAAAAATCGGTCAGTTAGAACAGTCCCCCCCCCCCCATATAAATGCCTGTCAGTCATAACATGCCAGCGACTGACTAATGCTTTCCTCTTCTAGTGAGAGACTCCAAGTGTGACTACCCAGCTGCATGTAATGCTATGGAAACTCTGCTGATTCACCGGGACATCCTCAGGACCCCTATGTTCGACCAAATTATCGACATGCTCCGCACTGAACGGGTAAAATGCCAAATACATGCACTAAGTCAATATTCTGATTGATAAATTAAGAAAAACTGCGGCAGACTTTCAATGTTACTCATTTTTAGATACATCACTAGTCATCCAACAAAATGAAAAAGTTTTTTGTCATAATATATTAAAGTTAGAAATAATTTATTTCTGTCTGATGTGACTAGGTGAAGATTCACGCAGGCCCTCGGTTTGCCTCCTACCTGACATTCAGCCCCTCAGAGGCAAAGTCTATGCGGACAGAGTATGGTGAGCTGGAGTGCTGCATGGAGGTGGTGGACAGCATGCAGGAGGCCGTAGAGCACATACATAAGTATGGCAGCTCTCACACAGACGTTATAATCACGGAAAATGGTAGGTGATGCAATATCTCGCTGTTAGTACTTTGTTCTCGCCTAGTCTCTTTCTCTCTCCCTCTTTTTAAATACATTCTACCAATTTGCTTTTTAATTCCTTTGCCTTGTAGTTTCACAATTCCTGTCACATCTTACCTCACCATGACTGAGTAGCACCTGTCAGTTTGGTCATTCTTTTTTTGTTCCGTGTCTTAATATTCATCAAGTTTTCCTTCTCTCTCTGTTGGATTCAGTCCACCTTACGTCTCACTTTCTGCCATAGCAATTAATGAGCAGTGACAAGGTGTTGTCAGGATGAGTGCACATCCTCCCTTTGTGGACGGAGCCCATTTAAAATGTAGAGCAGCTGATTAACAGTTTAAAAGACTTCTCATAACTTTGAAACATGCTCAGACACACTTCTATCTTTGAAGTGAGCCGTCATGCTGTGTGTCCTTAACTCATCTTGAAAGAAGCTATCCTGTGCAGTTTCCAGTGTGTTCTCTCACTTTAAGGCTGTGGTCATTACCATGTGGACAAAACTGATGTCTCATATATTTTACAATTTTCTATTCACATGTGGACACTATTTAGTATCGTTTGAATGGTGGGAGCTTAGTTTTTCAGTAAGGCAAAGAAACTCAGGTTCACGTTCCTTTGAAAATATAAATATTAAAAATATTATGTGCTTTTATTCTGGCAGTCAGAATTAACTTTTAAAAAATAAAGCAAAGTGTTTACTGGTAAGATTTCCACCTTGAGGATGATCTCACGTGCAGTAGAGGATGTGTTGCTGCCATCTAGTGACTACAGAAGGAACCTCAGTGAATTCCAGACTAATCAGTTTGTATCAAAGTCGGATATTATCAGAGAGGAAGATTGATAAAAATGGTGAATACGCTGTCTTCATTAACCTGCTTGTAGATATATTTTTGGATGGATGTGCACGGTTCACGTGAATTTCATAGATTATGTCAGGGGACATATCTTTGTTTTCAGGAAAGCCTTAAAATCAGGGATGGGGGAACTCCAGGCCTCAAGGGCTGGTGTCCTGCAGGTTTTAGATGTGTCCTTGATCCAACACAGCTGATTTAAATGGCTAAATTACCTCCTCAACATGTCTTGAAGTTCTCATTTGATTCAGGTGTGCTGACACAAAGTGATATTTAAAACCTGCAGGACACCTTGAGCCCTGGAGTTCTCCACCCCTGCTTTAAATGATAGTTTTAGGTTTTATATAAGCTTTCAGTCTCATTCAGTGCATTAATGTGTCAGTTTAGCGCAGTTTCTATTCTCATTTCTTTAAATTAAGCCCCAAAAGTGTTTACAGACACAATAGCACTAATGAGATGTTTTGTTCTGTCAGAGGACACAGCAGAGAAGTTTCTTCAGCAGCTGGACAGCGCCTGTGTTTTCTGGAACGCTAGTTCACGTTTTGCAGATGGCTACCGCTTTGGACTGGGTATGTGGTGGTCTTGTGTTGACATCCTCTGTGTTGTTTTCTCTAAACCTGCCTGAATATTTTTACTCATATTTCACTGATATGTTCTCTTCATGTAGTCCTCATTATTTGCACTCTTTCTGTACTTTTCTCTAGGAGCAGAGGTAGGTATCAGCACGGCTCGTATACATGCCCGAGGCCCTGTAGGCCTGGAGGGCCTGCTCACAACCAAGTGGGTCCTGAGAGGTGATGGACACACAGTAGCCGACTTCTCGGAGCATGGTACCATGAAGTACCTGCATGAAAACCTGCCTGCTGGGCAGCCTTTAGCTGGACAGAGAGACAGCAACTAGGCCAGAGAGTCTGACAGCATTCCTTTGGCCTGACTGTTTTCACTATCTTCAACCTTTGAAGCACATAGCTGCTCAAAACAGCAATGGTTCATTTTATTACTACATTTAAAAAGATGTTCCTATTTAAGGACTAAGAGTCTGAAAATATTCTACCTCTGCTTAGGTTGGGTAAGTCAATAAGCCCCAATATTAAACTATGCAAAAACCCCAAACGGTGTTTAAACCATACAAAAAAAATACTTCACACAGATTGAGATTCGTCATTATTTTCTCATTTGAATTTGCACTGGGCAAACTAATTTTAGTAATGGTATCTTTTAATTAAATTACTTTATTTATTTTTTTAAAGATTTTGGTAGAAAACAATATTAAAACTGTTCATTTATTTACACATCTATTTAATAACTTCAAATTCCTTGCTTGATGTCATTTCTTTTTCCTTTATTTCCTGGTAATATCTCACTTTAATAATGGTTGTCTGACTATTCTCCCACTTTAACCTCCTAGGACCTGGCGTCCACATATGTGGACATCACATTTTGGGTTATTTAGACCAAAATACTCAATTTTGCTCTACATGGGCCTGATATCCACTTACGAGGACATTATACTGCCAATGTTATATCAAAATTTTAAATGAATATCCTCAAATGTGGCTCTTATTTTTCTTAAAAACAAAAATAAGGTAAAAAAAAAAAAATCTGGTAATTCTTTGTTTTTACATTCATCGGGCCCCAATATGCCCATATATCAAAGAGAAATTAAAAATGCATGCTGTGGAAGAGTTCGGGTCTTAGGAGGTTAAGCTGACAGGTCATATGGTCCCTGTCTATCTATATGAAAAGTGTGGCTGTATGCTGATTACAGATAACTAGCATGCATCTGTCTGCAGTGACTCTGATTAGCTAACATATGTCTGGTACCAAGAAGCCAGAGCCCCTGTTTAATTACTCTGACAGTAACTGTGCAAACTAAGAATCTTTCTAAGCACACATTAGTAATGGACTCTACCTTCACAGTTACACATTACTCTAATAACCTATGAAAAACACTTCATTGCTATAATTGATATATCAAAAAGAACCCCTAGCAGTGTGTTTTAAACAATCACAGAACATGATTTTTCAGTTTGATCAAAAATATCCAAAAATATTTATAACAAAATGCACTTGTTTATCATTAGAAGTTATCCCAACTTTATTATATGTGTGGTCATGGATACACATTGCTAATGGCTTCTCTCTAGCCACTACAGTATTACTATGGTAAAATGATCATTTAATTTAAATTTACATTTGTAACCTCTCAGTGACTAAGGGCTCAGTGGATTACATCGGTTCATTACCCACGAGGTTCACACTGACTGTACTGTAAGTGCTTTCTTTGTTCAAACAATAGTTCTACCCCCTGCTTTAATTCTGGGATGAACTTTCTGTATGTTTCTGATATGTTGTCTTTTGAAAATACCCGTGACATTATCAGACATGCAGCTTGTAAATGTATTCGTAAAATCTTACCTAATAGGATTAAAAATATGCAATTCTAGGACATCAGAAAATGAGATTTTCTCTGCAATAATGACACTTAAATACACTCCAATTTACATGCATCCATATATTCCCATATTTTTTTATTTATTTGATTATTTTTGCATGTTGTGTTCATTTTTCCATGCTTTGTTGCTTTCCTGCTTGTTCCTTTTGGCGCTCAAAGCTTCTGTCAGAGCGGGAATCGTAATTGACAAGCTGCCTCCTTCAAGCTGGAGGGGAGAATGCGACTGCCTTTAAATTAAGCTTTGTAACATTCCAGCCTCTGAGCTGCTATCAGATGTCTTGCAATGCACACTTAAGGATTAGTTCGGGTTATTTAATAGCAGTATTGTGGAATAAAAAGTTGAAAAAGAATATTTGGATATTTTTCTTTCTTTTGTCTTTTTTTCTTTTTTTTTTTTGGCAGATGAAATGTTGAGCATTTTCACATGTATGTTCATCTCTGTCCTGGCACTAGTCTTTCTACTTTCACAAAGAACACAAATTAATGGGGAAAAAAGTCATACTGATCTGAAAAACAGATGTCTAAAAAGGCCCTTTTTAAAGTTGCCCATAGGGGAATTCGCATTGCTGGAAGTGGGGCAAGTAACATGGAAGACAATACTATAGAGGTTTAATTATCCAGCCATCAGAAATGAAAAGGGAGAAAAGGAGAACTGAGACTAATAATGGAATCACAGTCTTATGTTCTGGGTTTCTCTGTTTCTTCTTTTTTCCTTTTTTCTTTTCTATCATCTAAAGAATTCATTCTCCAAAACGCACTACTTACCCTTCAATCAGCTTCCCATCATCAAGTCCAAAGGGTTCAGAGATGAAGAGGGAGACAAAACTCGGATCTCACTCTTTTGTCCTTTTTATGTGTGGAGCGATTGAAAATATCATCTAAATGACTGGAGGTAGAGAAGGAACAATCTAGGGACATTCAGTATTGCTTCTTTGATACATAATGTTTGATAGAATTGTATTTTACCATCTCTTAAGTGTAAAGAGTTGTTTGTTACAGTAGCTATTGAAGTGCAGGTGTGTGCATCTAGTTCACGTAGTAACAGGAGTTTTCTACGTAACGGAACACTGAGGAGTGTTTTTGTTATGAACCATGGAGGTTACTAACTGAAACTGCTATTTTAAATATAATTTCCATTTTGCATTGACATAAACCTTTGCAGGACCAGTTTACCCTTCCTGGGACAGGGTTAACATGGGAGAGACGTCTGGTTGCTGGGCCTTAGCCTGAAGCAGCTACATGGGTCTGCCCTCCTGTGGGCCCACTACCTACAGGAGCTGTAGGGGTTCAGTACTATATGGATTGTGACGCATGCAATGTTACTTCACTGGTGCAGTACGTGAGGTTGAGGGATATTAATTCAATATTAATCCAGTATTGGCTCAACGCACAATTTAGGCTCTGGAATCAGTTTTGTGGAGAGGAGTTGGACTTGCTCCAAGCGTAATGCGACTGGCAGAGTATACTTGTATCCCCCCCAATTTGGTGCCAGCACGTTAAGATATTTTCCAGTGGACAAGATGGTTGCTTCCCTGTACCTTCAGGTCAGAGGACTGGTCCTGATTGTTTTTCTTGTGTACCTGCCAAATGACAGTTCAGAGTACCCAGCTTTGGTGGGGTGTCAGAGTGTTTAATGTGGGGATTTCGTTGTCTTGCTGATTGACTTCAGGGTATGATTAGGGAGTTACTGCCTTCCATTACTGATCAAGCATAAGATGTCAATTAGTGCACATTGCAGCAAGACACGCTAAGGTGCAAGTCAGTAATCGAGGTTTGTGATCGTGTCATCAGGAGCTGCAGCTGCAAGATAACTGGTGCCAATTGTAGCAGTAATCCCAGTCACACTGGAAGTCAAAGGAGCTGTCAGGCTGTAGAAAGGGTCTGATTGGCTTGGTCAGCCTGACTGTGTAGGTTACATCGTAGATTCTGCAAAGATTCACCCAAGGAGTTTAAATCAGGCAGTAGGGTGCCCAGAGGGTTTGCAGTTATAACATACCTACGGTTTAGATTTCCCACTGAAGCATAAATCTCTAGTTTGACTGCTGCCCCTACGACCCAAACCCAAATAAGTGGCAAAGAATGCATGGATGGATAAAACTTTGCCCTTGTATTTTACAGATGCCTGGTTGAAATTTTTCCACAGTATGGTTTGTTTTTGAATTCAAGCTTTGACTTGGTTGAAGCTTTCAAAGGAAGAAATATTGGGATGACCAACAATGAAAATACTGTGATATCGCTGAACTGGAAAAGTGGAAGAAAAAGGATGGATGAAAATATAGAAAAATAGAGAAAGTATTGTAACTTTTGTCCTTATCTACCAAGTAGATTTTTCAGTTATGTTAAAAGTGGACAGTGAAGTAAAATTTACTATATGGAATATTATGCAAGATCATTTGCAGTATTTATTTTTTGTTTGTTTGTTTGCATGATTGTTTTGGGTTTGTTTGTTTTGGGGAGGGGGGGTTAGCATGCACCCTTTTTTTTTAACTGCAACATTATATGCAGAGCTATTTCTGTAGTTCTATGTATGCCTGAAATGCTTTCCTTACTGAATTTTGTAAATATCTGATGTCGATGTTCCTTTTGACCTCGGATTAACTTCCAGTTATGTGTCAGGCTAGGCAGCCTGTAAGATTTCCTCTCATCTCTTATCTGGCTTTGCCCTGAGACCCCGGGTGATCAGATCCCATGTTGCACTCTGTTGATGTTGTGTTGTCTGCTGGGCATTGTTGTCCACAGATATAAAAAAAAATATGATAAGGGCAAATCACTGGACTTGAACAGCAAAGCTGACAGTCCTTTAATTGGACATTACTCAAGGCCAAAACTCATATTTCTTGTTGTGCTTGATCTTAAGAGATTCTCAAATGCACTCTCTGCTGGGGTTCAATTTTTTTTGAATCAATAATTAATGGTCAGTGTTATTTATTCATGTGTATCTTTGCCAATTACGTAGTGTCTAATTAACAATTTCAATAATTGATATTTAGTTCTGAAAGGGTTCAGTATCTTGGGCTGATGAAAAATGCATGAGCAGGGATATGGACTGGGTTTTGTTTTTTGTTCTGAGAGAGCTTGATGCTCGGGGCTAATACCAGGCCACTTTGACTCCAACTCTTTGAGTTGGCACTGGCCTTGTGATGTGGATCTAATATGGGCATCTTTCATGGACCCAAAGCGCTTACTCTGTACCATGTGATCTCATAAAGACTCCAACATGCCCATCCTCAGATACCCTTTTTTATGGTCTTTAATAGTGAACTTCAAAGAATAAGCTTCTGTTTCCTTGATAATTTTTCTTTGTGTATGTGGATCTGTAATATCACGAAAAACTGTAGAAACTCTTGGTATTGTTAGGACCTCAGTGATTCCACTACAGTGTCTAACTCTGTGGCCTGATGAAACTAAAGTTCAATCACCATATTAAAGAGAAAAATACCCCTCAGATTTATGACAAGCTATATCCCCCTGATCTTTTGACAGTGACAGCTGTAGCAGTCAATAGAAAATTAACAAAGGCTTCCTTTAGTTGACTTTCATCAAGTTTTCATTTATTGTGATTCCAGGAGGACAGGAGGTTAGGGACCGGCGAGGCAAAACATTCTGCTATGGAACGACCAAAGCATTGCTTGAGCACTAAGTTGGGTAGTAATTTTACCCAACAATGCAAAGCAATAAAACGGGAACCCCAACATCCGACGCATCCAAACCCGCATCATTAAAATGTATGATTTCAGGTTTGAACATCACAGTGTTGAGACCACACTGAAACAGTACAGCCATTAAGGGAACAAAAGGGTGGTATTCTTAATGATGGGATTAAATAAGGGTTAAAAATAAAAGTAATGGGAATCAGTTGAGCTCAGTGACACGTCTCAGAGAGCCAATGGTGGGACTGGCGCTTCCCCACTCGCTGTGCCTCCTGTATTCTCCAGGACGCAAGAAGTACTGGCGTCCCCTATAGTTGGGGTGTTCGTGCAGCATCCAGTAGCCCTCCATGACATTGACGGAGGAGATATCACGGGTGTGGAAACGCTCGTTCAGGTCTGGGCAGTCTTCCATTAGCTCCATGTTTTGACCGCCAAAGTCAGATCGCTCGAAGATCTTCATCCTGTAGTTCCCATTATACTAGGGAAGAAATAAGAGAATAAAGATAATACCACAAATTAAGGTAAAAATGTCTTTTTTGTTGCAGTCAGCCAGGATAAATTATCCTGACTAGTTACCCAGTCTACACTTCGAGATGTGTTAAAATAATCCTGGCTACTGGCATTGATGCTTCAAGTAACAGCAGTAGACATAAGAACCAAATGATCCTGAAGAGAAAATGAGTTTAAACTCACAGGAGGCACCATACGACAGGAGCGGATACAGTCATTGAAGCCTGCCCAGCGCTGGTAGTCGGGGTACTCTCCCTTGTGCAGCATGTACTGGTAGCCGCCATAATTTGGCTTTTCGTAGGCCACCCAGCAACCGCTCTCAACTCTTATCGAGTTACAACGGCTGAAGTAGTTTTGCATCTCGGGGCAGTCAGTACTGCACTCGTAGTGACGACCCTGGAAGTTCCTGTCTTCATAGAAGATAATCTGCACAGAACAGATGGCTCAGCATTAGTGTATCACCACAGAGATGTTCCAAAGACCACTGCAAAAATGTAACCGTGTAGTTACCTGTCAGGTTTTCAGGCTCTTAAACACTAATAACATGAACGCTTAGTGTTCACTGTTCAGTATTCTGAGCCAGACTTTTAAAGTTAGTTTTATCTAACAAAAGTTTCTGAGTAGAACATTTGTAAGTGGAGAAATTTGAAAAAAAGATAAGCTTAAGGGAGTACAAAAAAGTCCCAAAAGATGTGCTAGAAGCAAAGCCGAATAAAATAAAGTATAGCATTTGGTACATTTTAATGAATGAACTGTGTAATACTTTTCACAAGTTCTTTGTCTGTTTTCACAGGAAATAGGACTATAAGATCAGTTAAATATTTGAGGCTTCTACTATCCTTGAGAGAAGAATTACATTTCCCTGCACTTTTAGCATTTCTTACATTAATTTATAGGTTATGTAAATATGGTAAATAGTCCTAAAGAACTAATGGTATGTTTAACCCAGAGAGCGATACGTTGTTACTCTTTAAAGGTCTTTTACGTTTCATATGACCAAAAGATGTATATATTTTTACTGCTCGTTATCAGAATATATTAGTTCAACTTAATTATTTATCTATAGTGCTTAACAAATATATTAGATCACGACTCAAAGTCAGTTTTTTGTCACAGCTACCCTAAATTGGCAGTGTTGGTAATGATAAAATGATATTTTTAATGCTAAAATATAGTTATTGTTATTCTCCATTAATTTTTAAATCTACAGTCTTACTAAAAAGCCAAATTAAGTCTTATTTTTTTACCAAATTATAGGTATTTACTTGCATTCCTGAAAATAAACTTTTGTTTTAGTGGTTAAATGTTATGCTTGAAGTCCAGTGGGAAAAAGTGAATTCAGTTTGGTATTTCCTAATAAATAAAAATATGCTTTTTAAATATTTGTGTTTTCCTTTATATATATATAACAGGTGATCTAACAAATTTGTAAAGCACTATATTTACTACACAAATCGGTATACCGCACATCAAATATCAGTGAAACATTACATTTGTTAAATTTCTTCCTTACCTTGCCCATTGTAACTGCGTTAAGTTCAGACCAGACCAGATGCGGGGCTCTCCCAGACCTCTTTATAGACCCTGCTTAGATCAGGGCTTTGCAATAGTGAAACAAAGCTTTGTCGTGTCAGCACAGTGCGCTCTATAGACTTCACAACACTATGGCACTGTTGAGCCACCGCAGCCGCTTTGTCTCTGTCAAAGCTCTGTCTGTCTATGGAAAATACTGTCCAACTGCATTTTCTCAAAGGCCTACAATAAGAGTTGCAAACATCTGCCTTTAATGGCATGAATGTTTGAAACCTGCATGCAGACTGTGAAGCTAGACAGAGCAGCAAACAGTCTGAGATCTGACTTGTATTTTAAACCCATTCAAGCAGCAGCCTTTGTTGGTTGAATATAATCAGGAAGCAAATATGCTGCCTTGCTAGAGTGTCACTGCACGTTGCATTCATGTCTACGTTCAAAAAAGAAAGCTCACAAAGGACATCATTATTTTAAAGTTTTGTGTTTAATGTTCATTTGAGATGCACACGGGTGCAGTTTACATGAGAGTCCTCATTCTCCTGAATGAGCCCACCATGGGATTGTGGCAGCCCCAGTCGCCACAGGCCCTGTACTCTCCAGGGCGAAGGAAATACTGGCGTCCCCTGTAGTTGGGGTGCTCGTAGAAGATCCAGTAACCCTCCATGATGTTGCAGGAGAAAATGTCACGGTAGCGGAAGCGGTCATACACGTTAGGGCAGTCATCCATAAACTCCATTGAGTGTCCCATCATGTCTGGCCTGTTGTAGATCCTCATCCTGTAGGATCCCCTATACTGCATTGTGAAAGAAAACAGGGTAATCATGACTATTATGTTATTTTCAATAGGTGTAATCTCTAGAGAACTCTTCCCACAACGAGCTAACTTTTTAATTCAGTACTCGCACTACTCGGTTTCTTTAACTACAAACGAGATTGAGCAACAACTCTTTCGGAGCATGACAGAATTAGTTTTTTTCCTCCTCCCTGAACTGCCAGAAACACTCAATGTGACAAACAGAATTAGAGTGAAGGCACCAAGTCTTATGGGGGGTATGTCATATTCTTTTTAAAGGCTGACTCGGTCTCCTTTGTGGGCCTTGCAGCAGAGACTTTTATGCTATGACCTGTGTGAGTATCTGTAAATGACATCAAAAAGCCAGTGATTGACATCCATATCCAAAGCAGCTTTTGATGTACAAGGTGAGTGTAGCGGGGGGTGGGAGGGTGGGAGGGTGCTACCAATTCTATCTGTCTGTTTGATTGACTTACAGGAGGGAACATCTGGCAGGAGCGGATGCAGTTGTTGAAGCCCATCCACCAGTGGTAGTCAGGGTACTCGCCAGGGCTGAGAATGTACTGGTATCCCATGTAGTGAGGTTTCTCGTAGAGCACGCAGTGGCCGCCGCTGACACGGAGGGAGTTGCAGTAGTTGAAGTGCCTAAAGGTGTCCATGCAGTCACTGCTGCACTCCCAGTGGCGGCCCTGGAAGTTGCGGCCCTCGTAGAAGACGATCTTGAGGAGAGAAGGGAGAGAGAGAGAATACAGTTTATGTTCGGCATAAAGAAATGCTATCTCATAGACTCGTGAATAGGCTCTCTTTACCAACCCTCTACACTTCTTTACACATTTATTTGCACTGCTTAACAGATGAAAAATAAGGTAACTAAAACCACTGTTTGAGCGGGGGGGGGGTTTCTGCTTGTCCCATCCAAACACATCAAAACAAAGACAAAAGAGTATTTCTGCTGCCCTGTCTTCTCCTTCACTGAATCTCCTTCCTATACATGACTGCATGTTTTCAATTAATGCTATTTTCTCCTTCACCACCTGTCCAAAGCTGTTGCCTTACTGCAGGTGAGCTCATACCTTTCCCATGGTTGTAGGACTGTGGATGTTTGCGCACCGTAGAGTTAGACACACTTAGAGGTCCTTTTATACTCTCCTGCCTGACATGAGGCCTCTGACACATTGGGGACTACTATCTTTACCTTTTCAGATGCCAGCTACTGTTCTCTTTTGTCTCATATCCTATGGGTAACTTATCTCCAAACTGCTAGAGTTTACCTATAGAATTGGCAACCCCCCCTCGCTCACAAAAATGACCACCACACAAGTGCTATTCTGTATTTGCGTGACCCCTGTTCCGCCATGACCTTGTGATGTAGCCTTTTCAAATATAACACAAAGGCTCTTTGGGTGTGAGGCCCCCCTGACAACAAAGCGTCTAAAGTGTACAGCAGCTCAGGTCATTTTTGCGGAGCACTCGCTGAAGTTGTACTCAATGAGGTCATGCTTTTCATTTTGTCTTGCTTGGATGTCACATTGTAACAGTCGCTTTTCATCCGGTCCCAGCTCAAGTTTAGATCGGGGCATTACCGACGAGGTTTAGCTTCTAATTTAACTGTTGCTCAGTTTCCATTAAAGGGAGTTGATGTTGATACTGAGTTGGGCTTTTGAGTTGATGTAATCTAAAGTGATTTGTTGTCTCTTTTTGCATCCATAGCCTGCAGTTGTACTGTGATGTCAGACGGGACTGGTCTGTTTGCAGATGAACAGACAGGACTGCTCAGTGTGTGTCTGTTTTTGTATGTGTGTGTGTGTTTTTATGATATAAAAGAAGGGGTTCGGGGCATGTGTGCGTTTGAGTCTTTGTATAAAATGATAGATGTTTGGACTTGAGTCTTTGGCTTGTAAGCATAGCCCAGAGCCGAAGGGGAAAAGGCCAGAAAGAGTTGCCGCCATGTATTGTGCTCCCAAAGCCCAGCTGATGCCAGAAAGGTCAGTTCCATCCTTTAGCCTTTCATGGGGATAAAGAGCTCGTGCCCCCTCTCCACTCTGTATGCTTTTTACAGCTTTAACTCTGGAAAAAAAAAAGGGCTAATGTTTTCAGAAAACACAATAGCCATTATGTTTCTAGGCATAAACACTCCTACCCTGGTAGTATATCCAAAGCCACATGACACTATTTCAATGCTAAGAAACGGCACTGATAAGCTTTTGCTCCTTTGATCACTGATCGACTCGAAACTCTCATAGGCTTCAATAGGTTTCATGTTTGAAGCTCCTCTCTTTTTCTGTGACATAAGTAGACCATTGATATCCTTTCATCATGCTGTGTAGCGTAATTGTGGCAGATTATCAGATGGGATGTTGTTTTGTTTTGTGAGTTTCTGGAGCAAATGTTTACTTTGGGAGAAAGGTTTTTATCGGAATGCATAAGAAACATGTTTAGATTTTTCTCATATGTTCACAGATTAATCATTTCTTTCATCACGCTAATTAAACGTAAAGCCTTTTTAGCTGCAAGAGGGCAAGAAATTGTACTCCGTCAAATGCTCGTTTAAGCTCTAAGACCGTGATGCATTTGTTAGAATTTATTCTTTGTTTGTGCTGAGGTGTCTTTGAGTTGGGCTACAGCTAAGCCTGACCCCTGACCTATTTGCAGAGAGAAGCGTGTAACTGTGGTGCAATACAGTGTCTAAACTGAGGGAAAAAAGTGATTGCCACTGTCATTACTGTCATTGTTCTCATTTTCATCATTGAGGAACATCAGCTAACCCTAACTCATTAGTCGGGACCTCGCCATGTCTCTTTGGCACCTTGTTTCACGGGCTCTCAAATGATCATCTTTAGCTGTGCTACAAGACATCTCCTCCCCACCCTGAAGGGAAACTAACATCACAGAGACCCTTGCCTGCTTTCTTAGTTCCCCCCGGAGGAGAAGAAAGCTACCCGCTGCGGAGCTTTCCACTCTTCATCTTAGAATGATGGAAGAAAAGGAAAGTAGAGGGGAACAGAATGGGGGTGGAGACGGGGGGGCTGTATTCGCTGCTCCATTGTGTCCGAGGATCTCGTTGCGCAATCTGTGTAATCGCATGGGAGATGACGACACTATTAGCCCACAGAACGACTGTCAGTTGGGGACCTCAGTGATTGATGCACACTCCACGAATAGAGGAGAAACTCTGACAGATAGCAGCCCAACACTAGTTAACTTGCAACCTTTTTCATCTATCTGGCTTCCCAAAGCAAAACCCATTCGTGTTGCTGATACCTAATTAGAATCTGAATGAGCAATTCAGTCAGTAAAACACAGTTTTTTTGGTCAGAGGAGACTTCTTTCAGTATGAAACAAATCATATTCCCTTAATCCAGACAATAGTCTCTCTGACCCTGATACATACAATAAGTGTCACCCCTAAAATGTTGCTGGTGGAGATAGGAGAGCAGCCGTGCTTGTGTGCAGTGTGCAGTCATTACAAAAACACTATGTACTGAGGTGTAAACAAGGGTTCTATGTGAGTTTTGCTCCTGAGAACTGGCTAATCTGGTGCTGAAAATGTGGTATGATGGGAAAGCGCTTGCCAAAAAGCCTCCCACGCCGGGAGTAGAATGAGGACCTCTCTTTTGCTGAGAGATCATCCTCTCCATTCTTTCTGTCAGAAAATCTCCAGGCATCCTCCCTGTCTTGTCACTGCCAGCGCACAGGCTCTATCGGGATTGCCAGACGCAGGAGCCACTGTGAGCCCGTGCCAGGCCCAGGATTTACCGCGATGCGTCTGATGTGCTCCATCTTTTTTGCTGGGGGATAATTAAAAGAGGAAATGGTGTTGGAAGAACAGAGTGGAAAAGCAGGAGAGGAGGGAGGGGCCGGGGGCTTGGAATGAGCAAATGGATGCAGCTGTCAATTATGTTGAATTGTTGATATGTTTGTTTTCCTTTCTCTGAGATTTTGTGTTGAACTGTTCTCCATCAGGATTTAGTTTTAAAGTTTGCAGTAAATCTTCAGACTCTACATGTAATTAAAAAAATATATGTAGGCTAATTAAGAACTTCTCTTAGCAATGAAATCACCATAAAGATTTTGTTTTAGTGCGATGCTGATGGCCCACAGGTGATTAGAAAGATACAACTGTTAATGTTAGTTTATACCTTTTTATGACTTTTTATGACCTTCTGTTTTATCTGCTGTGGCAGTTTTCTCATACCTGGGCCACACTTTCCAACCTCTATGTCAGATCTTCCTTTCTGTGTTGTGCTTACACATTAAATTTAAGCTTAGAGGTTATTCGCAGCACTCTTCAGTGTTTGATTTCCCTTATCTGTATATTTGTTCTTTGTTTGTTTGTTTTTTTACAAATCTGTGCCGATCGAATGAACCGAGCATCTTTCTTTATTTGACGAGATCAGTTTGAGATGCTCAGCCATGACCCAAACTCTGTGAAAAGCAGGACGACTCCTTCGTCTCTCAGCAGACGCACTTTGGGGAGTGATGGCTTTTAGTTGCTCTCACTCCTCATCTTCACACTTTGTTTTTGACGTGGCGTGTCTCCCGTATCCCAGAGCTTTAAAGGTTTAAAGAGCAACTTTTCACCCTGTAATCCAGGTGCCTTTCAAACAAGTCACGCTGTTTACTGACACATGACAAAAAAGTTCAACCCCCCTCTCATCTCTTTGCTTACAAGACTGTAACTCACCTCAGAGCTTGGTAGTCATTCCTCCAGAGCGCCCTGAACAAACAGAGCCTCAGCGAGAAGGGCCCCGTGCCTTTCACCAACTCACTAAATTTATAATAAGATGTGATGCTGTTGTTCACTTCTTCAAATTTGTCATCAAAGCAAATGTGTTCTGACAACAGCTAGTGACAAGTGCACCAGAGGAGAGGCAGCAAATCAGCTTTTTCACACCGCATATCAATTATTGATCATGTTGCCCCCCCCCACACACACACTCTCTCCTCCACCCCACCCCACCCCCACCCCACTACCCCACCAAGTAGACACCTTGTGATAATGAAATACATCAATTTAGAAAATAAATAATAAAGTGGGGTCAGCTTCATTGTTGCAAAGCCTTAAGAGCTTGATTGACTGCCTGCACATTTTCCTCGTTGGCAGTCAGGCAGATCAAAGGAGGGTTCCTCTTATTGCCCAAGGCCACTTGCAATTTATTTAGAGGAGCAGTGCTGCTGTCCCAGCAGGTAACATTATTGAGCAGAGACACTCAGGATAATCATACCTTTGAGGTGCCTCTCAAATCCCACCTCTGCCAGCTTTGTCGTGCATGCACAAAAATGCATGCATATCATTTACTAAACCCTGTCATTACTATATTAAATTAGGCAGTATATATAAAACTACGTTAATATCTTCACGTGGAGGATCCAGTTGCTGTAAAGTGACTGGCCCACCTGACCTTAGTATAATTGACTATATTTACATGTCAAATGTGTCAAAAATGAGGAAAGGTGAGGGAATTCAATCATTTGAAGGAATAAAGAAATTGAAGACAAAAAGGGAGATTTAAGTGTATTATAACTATTTAACTCTATAATAAAGCTATAAAGAGAAACAATAAAACTATGAGTTTCATGATTAAGCAAACAATATTACATTTTTATATATCTTTTTGAGATATTTTTTTAGAGACTTTTGTGTGTGTGTTTGTTGTGTGTGTGTGTGTGTGTGTGTGTGTGTGTGTGTGGTGTGTAGTGATGTGTGTGTGTGTGTCGTGTGTGTGTTGTCGAGCGCGGCAAGCACTGATAGTAGACACAAAGAGCATAATAACAGGGTCTATTTTCTGTCGCGACTCACGCGTATGCTTACGGGCCCATGGTTTAAAATAACCTAAAGTCCTAGATGACTCGCTTCTATCACTCTCAGTTTAAACAAACTGTTATAGCTAATAAAGCCTTTTTATTTTATGTGTATTATTATGTTACTGCCTACATCCCAGCTTTGAGAAGCATTTAAGTTACTGAAATCTAAACAAGATTTTGGCTCATTTGATTTCAAGATTTTCCCACCTTATCATGTAAAAGAAAGTGAGAGCTTATTTCGATTATTTTATGTTCTAATGTCAAATCCCCCAAAAAAGCCCCAAATCTGACCTTTTAGAAAGGTAAATACAAACTAAAAGCTATGTGATTTTTAAAAAAATTAGATCAATATCACAAAGTGAACAGATGAAACAGCCTTTTTTCGTTTAAATAACATTGTATATTTTTTAAACTGGTTTTGATTTAAAATTTCCAAATCATTTTTAGACAAACATTTATTAGTAGCAGCAATTTAGTAAGAAAGAAATGAAAGAAAGAAATGATTATTTTAAAGTTTAAGAATATTTTACACACTAACAACCAGATTGATTGCTTCATGATCTGAATCTATTAATAATCAGTTGTTTTCCTGAAACGTGATAATTCGATTTTATATTATTGCACAGCGAACATATTTATACATATATTTATTGTTATTTGAAAACTCTGCTTTACTCCCTGTATTAATGCCAGTGTACTTATTAGGAAATTTCCAATAGCTGCTTCTTTGTTCTTATCCACTAAAAGACTACATATTTTCAAACTTTACTATTAAATCTATAGACACATACAGATTTGTTTTTCTGTTATACTGGGACTTTTCAGTGGGGCTCAGTTTGTCTTGATAGTTGGCCAGTTTCAGAAGATATTTGCCAATCAGCTCCAAGCACTAGAGGGCACTGGAAGCTAAAGCATTATCTGGCTGCCTGGTGGCTGTTTTTAAGTCCTTTATACAACAGCCATATCTCAGAGCTGCTTCGATGTGTGTTTGTTTGCTTGCATCTATACATTAGTAGGTAAGCTTGGACTCACATGTATATAGACACGAGTTAGACAATGGCACAATTTCATGTGGTACGGCTCCGTGTAAGTCAGTGCCACGACTCGTGTCTGTACTGACGCCTATCAGTGGTCCAACATGGCTCCACCAGGGGAGAACTTTATAAAAGCACTAACAGGCTGACATGACCCGTGTCCCTCAGCACACACACTGCTTGTCCACTTGTTTGTAGAAGTCAAACACACACGCTGTACACACAAACACACACGCTCTAGAGTTGGTTTTACAATGCTAGTTTCAAACAAACTTTGACTAGACGGGCACACACTTGTGTGCGCACACACACCCACACAGCATGGTCAAACAAAGTCTCAGATAGACAATGAACAGTTAGCTTTGTAGCAGTTTCAAGCCACTGTGTGTTTTTGAACTGCAGATGTGGATGCTGACTGAAGGATCAGTGCACAAACTGCAGGACTGCAGAGATGGCAGTTCTCCCATAGGGTCTGGCACAGCCCAGGCCTTTTGTGTCGTACACCGTTTACACTGTTCATTTAGCCACAGTAAAGAGACTGGTGGTGCTCTCTCTCTCTGTTTTGTGGCAGGTGATCATTTAAAAGTGCATCCTCAAGCTCGTGCGTGCGCATTTTACTCCATATGGCAACCGCAAAGGTTTTCACAGATATGTTGCTTTAAAAGTGTTTTGTCCTGGCCATTCTGGGATAGCAAGGAAAGAATCCAAATTGAGTTCTCCTTTTTCTAGTTGGTATTGAAGACTATAGGTTTTAGAGTTATAAATTCTATACCTATCTTTGTGAAAACTGCTGGTTTT
Organism: Haplochromis burtoni; assembly: GCF_018398535.1. Classification (NCBI taxonomy): domain Eukaryota; kingdom Metazoa; phylum Chordata; class Actinopteri; order Cichliformes; family Cichlidae; genus Haplochromis; species Haplochromis burtoni. The sequence goes on from NW_024582398.1 coordinate 206,598, forward strand.
TCTCTTTCCTACTGGGAATTAATTGCAGCCATGAAGCGCATGTATGCGAGGTGGAATCAAGAATATTATTAAGATCGGTGCACAGTTGTTTTGCGTTGAAGGGTAGCAGCGAGACGCACGTGAGGCTTGACTTGATCTGAGTGAGGCCTCGGAGGAGCAGGAGAGAGATGCTGCTGTCCCTGGACTGCGGAGAGAACGGGCCCTCGGCACAGTCCCTGGAAGACCGAAAGCTCCACTCAGGGGAGTTTCAACCAAATTAAAAAACAACGATACACTAAGGGAGAAACTAATGCCAGTTCCCATCATCAAGACCCACATTCTTCACTGTTTTGCTTTTAACTTTTGGTTTGTTTTTTTCCTCTCTCGCCTCTCCCTCTCAGTCTCTGACTCTATTTCTCTTTTCCCTCCGCACTGTTGTTTTCTAGTTTGTTTTCCATCCGTACTCCTCTGGCTGTCGCCGAGCGCTACAGCCACTTTCAAAGGCTCGGCTGTCACGCGCCGCCTTTGAGTCCCGTTTGAAATTTTAACGTACATGTTGTCAGGGTGCCGTCAGGAGTGATTGACAGGTCCGTCCCAGAGCAACACCGGGCTTGGCAGGCTGGTTGTCTTTTGTCAGAGGCAGCCGAGGAGAAGCAACAAAGGAAAGGAGCAGAGGAGGAAAAAAAACATACATAAATAAAACAAAACTGCTCTTACCCATTTCTCAATAAAGACCAAATTAGATTAATCTTAAGGCAGAGCAAGGCAGGGAGGCAGTTGTGGAAAAAGACTTGATATTTTCTTTGGGTTTGTTCCCTGCTATTGATGGTACACTGCTTAGACACTCTCTCAACAGGACACCAAAGGCAGCACAGCACGAGTGATATAAAGAGCCAGCTGTACATATTAATGTTCATTTTCACCTCCCTTCAATGCAGAGAAATTCCAAAGTACACAGTTTGTCCTGGACTCACCTTTGTTTGAAACTGAAGATGTGATGCTTGTGGCCTTGTCTGCAGTAGTTTTTTTCCCCTTTAAATAAAAGCTCGATAGTGCCAAGATCTGGTGGAAGAATACAAAAATCCTCTTTCTTTAGAGTGTTGATAACTGGAATAACGGATATGAGTCAACTCAATTCTTAACAATAGCATCTTCAGGAAGAAAACTCTTCACCTGATGTGATGCACCAGTTAATAGATGGAGAAGAGTGTGACAACAAGCCTCCGATATTTTCCTCACCTCTATTTCCATCGCCAGTAAAAAGTATTCTTTTTTTAAACTTGGCAGATACGCAAGATGCTTCTGTTTGCTTTCTTAGGTAATTACCTCACTCGAGCTGTTGTGTAGCTGAATTGCAGGTCAGATTAAGCATTTCTAGGGATGTTGTAATTTCCTATTCTGAGATAAAAGTCACTGATTACGCTCTGCCTCTCTAGACAGCCCAAGAATAAAAGTCTAGGATAAAAATATTCAGTCTTTGAGATTCATATCAACTGCCAGTGTTGGAGTTGCAGGGCAGCGTAGCTGAGCTCGGGGCCCACAGTAGCAGAGCACCCAGTCTGCTCGAGTGTCTTTGAGCAAGACACTGAATCGCTGCCAGCTCCAGCCTGATCTCTGACCTCCCCGTGCAGCGAGCACAAAGCTGCAGACTTCCTCCGAATAAAATCAAAAAATAATGAGAGCAGAAGCGCAGGTTCATGTGAAAGTTGTGCAGAAGTTTGTTTGAACGGTACAATGGAGCGGTGATGATTGATTCAGTGGTTTACATAAAAACGAGGGCATTAACAAGTCTCAGCGCTTTGAAAATCAAGGACAAAAAAAAGAAAAAAAACGTCCCATCTCTCTTTTCACGCAAGAGCGGCTCGGCGTGAAGGGAGTTGAACAACGTCAGCTGCAGGAACTGGAACACCGAAATACAACTGTATGTGCAGTGTTAAGCAAGCTGTTTCTGTCAGCCTGGGTCGTCGACGGTGCTGTGAAATCCTGCACGGGCCCTATTGAGATGTAAACATGAGACGGAAGAGCAAGGACCTGCAGTAAGGACCTTGAAATCTGAGATCTAAATGTGACCGTGAATTGAGGGAAAACACGAGTTCTGGGTGGGTTACTTACTGTAAAATGACTTAATTTTATGTGCCCACATCTACAGAAAACTCCCTTTTTTGTGCGTGAATGTTAGTTTGGCCTCTTTTTTCTTTTGCTCGGTTGTGAGCTACCGATAAATAATTCCCCAGAACCGGGTATTTTTAGAGTTCCATTTATTTCAGCCATCGACAACTTGTGTCAGCAGCTATGGATTTGAATCAGAGGGGAAAGTGTAAGCCTTGTAAAGAGCGAGGGCTTTTGCTTGTATAGAGTACCGCACATGATGGGTTGAGTGACTTCCACTCACTTGCTGAAAGGTTAGGCTTTTCCTTCTGCTGGTATCTTTTTAAAAGAAAACAAGTCTTCTGTTTGATAACTGCTTGACATTTGACAGTCTTTTCAGACCAATCAGACGAGTTTTTTTTCTTCTTCTTTTTTTTTGTATTTTTGTTAGCCGCCTGGAAGAGCATCAACAAGGAAAAAAACATACTGTATTGTCACTTCCCTCAAGCCTTTCAAAGACTGTCTTTCGCCACAGCTATCAACATCAGATACCGTGGGTGCTGTGCTGATTTTTTTCTCCTTTCATTTGTGTTTATTTTTTCTCTTCTCTTGGCCTAACCCATTCCCCTGAGACCTCATCGCTACCATCAGAGCAGTGTCAAAGTGTCAACCACCTAATCTTATGGCAGCATTGCCACAGTATGAACATCGGCTCTCCTCTCCTCTGCAACTCTCACAATCAGCTCGGCTGGTTGCACTGAAGCACTCTGTTTTGTTCTCTGCGGGGCATTGTCGCTATATCTTTCTTTATAGTTTCAGAATGTGTTCTACTGTAAATTATCAACTGTATGTTATCTTGGAGGAAAAGCGAAGAGCAAGAGGGAAGCAACAAAGCCACCAGTCTCTATGGTTACATAATTCATGTTAGCCATATTCAAATAAAATTTATCACATTGTCAATCATCAAGAAGCAAACGTGTACGAAAGTGTGTGTGTGTGTGTGTTTGTGTGTGTGTGTGTGTTTGTGTGTGTGTGTGCGTGCATGTGAGAGACAGAGCACAGATAACTCTGAAGTGATAAATTAATAACGTCCTACCATGGGAGCATGTGAATGAGCATGTTTAGTCATTCTGTTTGACAACAGAAGGAAACGGCCTATTCCGTGGGGTAGAAATCAAATTTCACACTTTTCATAGATATTGTTTCCTCCTCCAAATGTTTAAAATATGGAGTCTTGCTCTGGCAGGGGAAGTGGCTCAAACAGTACTTTGCACTGAAGCAACTTTTGTTTGGCCATAAACCAGGAGAACATTCTCTCAAGGAGAAATAAAACAACAAAAAAACAGCATGTGGTCTGAATGTCCTTGGTTTTTAAGAGGAAAGCAGCGGTTCATAAGTTCTCTATAAAGTGGAGAACCTTGAAAATAAACACACATGCCACACGCACTTTTTATTCTTAAAGAAACAGTTTCTTGTTAAATAATTCTCACCTGACACGTCCTTTAGTATTCACAGTTTAGATCTCCTTTTAGGGCTAAAAATGAATGGTGAGCATTTTAGTTAATTAAAGAAAAAATAAAAACAGAGGCTGGTTTTAATCTCAAACATACAAACAATTCACATGTCCTCAATACCGTCACGTACCAACCTGCCCACACCTGCTTTCCAGTAAGCTCTGAGTCTTTATGATCTGTCTATAGAGGAAGATCTCCCCGAATGCATAGGCTTGAACATGTGAGGAGCGACTGAATGGATGATTAAAAAAAAGAAACACAGAGACATACAGACTTCTCCGCTGATTTCGGCTCTGAAGTCAGCCAGCCAGGTGTCGAGTGTTTGGGAGATGTCGTTTGAAAAACTTGTGAGAGACGGAGAGAGAGGGAGTGACTGATTGAGACTCTTGAGCGATTATGAGCAGGAACAATGTGCCACAGATAAACAAGCCCTCACATCTCAAAACTGGAAGTCTAAAATGTTGAACGTTTGAAAGTCTTTTTTTTTTCTTCCTTATAAATAAGACGAGCCTCCCTCTCATCGGCATAGAAAGCATGTGTTTTCAGCATGTGTATCGACACAGACAGCCTACCACCATATGCACCTTCTACCTACTCCATTCTGTCCTGCTTTGCACAAGCGCGCCGATAGAAGCACTGCTGCTATCTAAACAGAGGTATGCCAAACAACTCATTCTCTTTTTCTCTTTCGTTTCCTTTTGTGTAGGGCCAATCTGACCCCTGTCTTGCACCAGGTGTGCATTTCCTTGATCCCGCTCTCCTTCAACCCTCCCCTTCATATTTACACCCCTGCCGCCCGCAATGAATGATTCACTTGGAGAGGCTCCCTTCCTCCATCAGAAAGCTTTGCAACTATACACTATAGCCCAGCCTCCATTTCTCTGATCTCACTATGTTGTGTAACGCTTGAAACACCCTTGCGTTCTCGTACTTGTTTCTTTTTTTTTCCACGCTCCCTCTCTTGCTCTTTCTCTGAGTTACATTCAGTATTGACTGTTTATGCTTTTTAATGTTGTGGAGAGGGCCCGGGGCTTGCGGATGGGGGAAAAGCGCTCTTCTTGACACACTTACGCCCCCGTAGTGAACTCTAGCTCCCAGCACTCCAGCAAGTACACAGACCTTCTTCTTCTTCCTCTCCCTCCCTTCTCTGTCTCTTTCGCTCCCTCTTTCTTTCTACAACTGGGAGCTCCTCTGAACATCAGCACCCCATGTTGCTCCACTCCAAAGATCACCTTATGGAAGATTAAGATGCTCAAATGCTCAAGCAAAATATTTACACAATAACTCCCCCCCCACCCCCCTTCTTTTTTTTGCATCAAAGTGGAGGCAGTGGAGTTGAGTGGAAGGATCCCAAGGGGGTGTTAGAGGGCACCAGAAAGAGCAACAGTCACCTCTGAGCAGAGAAGGCCTCGGTCAAACCTGACAGAGAACAAACGTGATCTCTCCATCTTTAGGTCCTCCATGTGTATTGCATCTGTCAGCCCACCTTCAGATCCCCTTTTGACTCATACTCTCTTTCACACACTTACTTTTACCGATCGATAGGCTGAAATCTCTCTAGCTCAGCTGTGATAAGGAATGACTACCACAGATGATGCTTAATATGAACATGCAGACTTTAATAGTTATTTGTCTGCTGGTATATTTAACTCACTTTTTTATCTCATCTGGCTGCCAGAATATATTTCTCACTTAGTCAGGCAGCTTCATTTTGTGTGGGTATTCTCAGTAGAGCAGTGCAGAAATAAATTGCAGCATACATAATAAACAAGACAATGCCAGACCAGGGAGCCATATGTTGCCTGCTGTAGGCAGTGTGGGTCAGCCAAGTATCTTGAACAAGTCTCTGGTCTCTTCCTGCTCAGCTACGTGGAAAACTGGATCTCGATTCCACGCAAACTGTCGTCGCATGCCTGCAGCTAAAGCAGAGCGACAGCTAGCTGCTCGCTGAAAGGCCGATGTCTGCTCTTTGTGTCGACGCTCATACTTGTGATGGCCATCTTAGCGGGCTTCAGTGGGTGTGGGAAGCCTTACGTTTTATTATCACTGGATTTTCTTGCGTGTGTGTCTGTGTGCGTGTCCCCGCTGCTTTGATATCCAGTGATTGACTCCTCACTGGCATTTTCAAGGGGAAAAAAAGGAAACTTCAAGTCCCGCTCATCTTTCAAGTCTCGTTCATCTGCTTAAAGAGCATTTCATGGTCAAAAATTGCATTCAGGCGCCTCTTGTTCTGGAGGCAGCCACTAATAGAGTCGGTTTGAAGGCTGTTTGGAGTGTGTTTAATGAACACTGGTACACAGTCAGATCCATCAGCGCTGCCTCTTTGGCGGTGACAACCGGATCCTGTAAAGTCGATGTTTTGAGATAATGCTACAAATTAAACAAGCACATCTGTCCAATTGTGCCCACGAGGGAATATACGTTACAGTTCACAAAACAATGAAATATAACTCCATCCCAACATGTGACCGGATAGATGCCTGCGATAAGAACCACTAAATGGGATTCTAATGTGAAAAAAGCTGGGGTCTGTTTCTGCTGCTTAATCACAGAGCCCGGTGACAGACCAAAGAGGATGCTTTCACCATTCAGACAAAGGAAGAGAGAGGCTGAATCTGCGGTGTCTAGTGGAGGAGGGGGACACTGCCCCCTCCTCCATCCCATGCACCCCTCCCTTTTCGACCAAAGGAAGACATCATTATGAGTAAATGACATGAGGCGGTTGGTTCTGTTCCACTCGTGGCCCCCCAAGGACTCTTTTGCCCCACTGTGTAGCCTGTTCCCATCCTGCTTTGCTGCTGGCCACAGGCCTTCAGAAGCCCAGGCTCAAGCTGCAACTCAAAGAGATGGACGCTCGCACATTATTGATTGGACACTCGATAAAAGGTCACGGGGGCCCTCCTCTGCTATGGGGTCCAGCGCTGTGAGTAAGCCCCTCTCCATCCAGCCACACACACATATGCAAACACACACACTGTCCCCTGCATCAAGCCACCTGGGGGATAAGCAGAGCTTGCAAACAAGCTAATCATTCTGTCCTTTTCCCCCTCCTTTCCTCTCTCTTTCTCTCTCACAGACACACACACAGCAGCTCCTGAGTGGCTGACAAATGTCAGAATGGCTTGTATGGGATTTTTAAGAAAATTATTTATTAATTGAACTGGTTAATTAGGTCCCTGAGGCTTGCACGCTAATTGAGAGCCACAGAGCTGGCAAGGCAAGAAAGCCAAAACAAAAGCGATGGGCTCAAACAAATAGACGAGCGCTTGAGAACTGCTAACTCTCACGCTCAGCGCACACGCGCGCACGCACACAAATGTACACATACACACAGTCACCCATAAATTAACGAAAAAATAAACAACTGTTTACATTTTTTTTTTCCCGGGCTTCCCCTTTTCCTCGCATAATTTCGTGACCTGCCAAATGTTCTCCTCTTCTTGATGTTCCAGCGATGGAGAGAGACGCGCAGCCACTGAAATCTGCCACATTGCACAAAGCATCTGTCTCCACACAGCACCCTGCATTCATTAAGTTTGTACCAATTAGCAGCAATAGCTTATAGCACAAACATCCATTTGTGCCTCCCACTTTGAAAAATCTTCCTAAAGTGAGTGTGTCCCTCAATATGCCCTTGTGTCACCCAACTTTATCTTCACAAAGTCTCTTTTTCTTGCATAATTAGAGAAGAAATCCATTTCTTCTCCTATCTTCTCTCAGGCTCTGTCTTTGTCCCTTTTTATATCGCTCTCGAGTGCACCTTGAGAGCGAGCGCGCTTTTGTCAAGAAATCACACCAAGGTTGTCTGAAAGACTTATGAGATGGAGTCATAGGCAGAGGTTGGTTCAGGGACCAGAACACAGACAGCGGCACGCTGACACTTCGACATCTACACCTGTTTCAACAATTATCCTGCTCTCTGATAAGAGCTGAACTCCTTTGGAAGTGTGCTTCGTCGAGTTAACTGAAAGTTTTCATTGGTGACAAAGTCTTGTGTATTCTAACTTCCAAGCCCCAGTTTCATAGCACTTGAAGGCGGGATTACTGTGAAGGGAAAAAAAAGAAAAAGAAAACAAGGTGATGCGGAATATTATAAATAGATCTATAAATCTCTTTGTATTTTAATTTAAAGTGCAACATAGCAGCATGAGTTTTGATCTGTTGAGTAAAACTTTCAAGACACATGGAGCTTAATTGGTAACCTCGCGACGGTGCCGACACTCCGTGTCAAATGAGAGATCATTTAGTTACTTCTGGTAAACGCCCATGTTGACAGTGAATATGTGTCGATGTTTAATGGGGCATATCTTTCCAACTACTATTACAACTTTTGTTACATTGTTTAAAATCCATATCCCTCTAGCTATCTAGGTGTCTACCTAGCTATATGTCAATATCTGTTTCTATGTACAGTTTTTTTACATAAATACAAGGAAGTTTGAAGGGGGGTTAGCGTTCCCTGATTTGGCAACAACAAAAAAAACTGCACACATTGTAATTCTAATCATCATAGTGTGTTGGAGTCTCAACAAAAGGTCAGTGTTTGATATCAGGGGTAATTTTGAAGGCCTTTAAAACAGTCCTCCTTAACATTCATAAGCATACATGACCCCAGCAGCTAGAGCACTATCACATTATGATTACCCGCTTAACGCTGGCGCAATGTGAAAATTGTGCACACCCCCCCCCCTCTCCTTCCTCCCCAAGTAAACGCCGCCTCTGACCCGCATTCCCTCACTCTTGAGGGAACACTTGTGCTCTGTCTCGGAAGGGAGAGTTGGATGATGGGGCACCAGGGTCAGATGCTATTGAGCGATGCTTCAAAAAAATGTATGAATAAATTACTTGGTAAATGAATGGCTGGACTGAAATCACAGGAGGAAAACCAAAGATGTGAACTTGACCGAGCATGTAGAGGAAAGGCAGGGGTAAAAAAAGGAAGAAGAAGAAGTGCTCTTGTTTCAGTCTGAAAACTTGCAGTTTAAAAATTCAGAAAAGCAGAGTTTTGATTGATTTAATGAAAAGCTCTACTGAAATTACGAGGAAATGTCTGACATCGAAGTTAAGGAAAAGGCTAAAACCTGGGAACTGATCTGTAGTTTTTACAACTAAAAATGTAATTTCATGGCAGAGAGGTAAAAAGACATGATTACTGCAGCAATATTGCAACTCATAAAACACTTACATTAGGATTCAGGCCAAATTTTTAATAACATATTCAAGTAAAGTAATATATATTATTTAAAATAAAGGATAAACTAACAATTAAACATGACCCATTTTGGACCTTTTGTTTCCAGGCTGAATAAAAAAAGTTATCAACATGTATTTACCATTGAAGGGAAAGGAGGGCAAACATGTCGGAGGCAGGAAGTATACACAATACATCTCTCTTTAGCCTTTAGAGCTTTGAAGTTCTGAAGGCTAAAGGCTGGTACGTATGATCCAGGGAAAGTGGAGGCTGAGCGTTGGCCAACACAGCTTGCAGTGTGTGTTGATCATGGATGTACATTGTTGATCCCTTCATGTGACGGGCAGGTGCACATTGTGGTGCACCACAGATCAAAAGGAGCTCTGCTCTTTTCGCAGAACCGAAAAAGCCGAGGAAGATGTTTAGTCGTCACGTGTGACAATTGACAACAGGTCGAAGTAAAGTCCAAGAATTCAGAAAAAGACCAGCTGCAAACCCAACTTGCGCTTTTGTTTTATTGTAAATTGAGTGTAGATTGACTCCCATGCCTGCCTCAAACCTTTTCCGAGTGCATTACATGGCTAATGTGGTATACATCAAAGGGCAAAGAATAATGCAAACAGCACTGGCATACAGCCAGGTCTCGTGCTGGTTCAACAATTACCATATGGACCATAATCTCAGAAGTGCCGTCTCCTATTTTGGACTATTTAAAGCCTTTAAGTCAGACTTTAAATATCTTTTCTCTATCTTTTGTAAACATAAATACAAATAAGAACAGAGGATTTTAGGTAAACCAAATGGGGACTATTATATAGGCCACTTGTATTAAATTTCCTTTCAACCTTATTAAGACTATTCTGTCTGGGAATTTTAAAAATATTTAATATTTGCTTGATGGGACAAACCATTCTTCTATATGGCGGAGCATTTTTGTTGCTGTATGTATATTTCAAATTTAGCCTAGTTTTCAATTCAAATCAATTTTATTTATACAGCACTAAATCACAACAATAGTTGCCTCAAGGTGTTTTATCGTGTAAGGAAGACCCTACAATAATATATACAAAGAAAAGTCCAACAATCATATGATCCCCTATGAGCAAGGAGTTGGGTGACAGTGGGAAGGAAAAATTCCCTTTTAACAGGAAGAAACCTCAGGCCATCTTCCGCGACCAGTTTTTTCTAAACAGATGCATATTTTGTGAAGCAATAACTACCTATAGATGTCCTGAACCTGAGGGTATAGTCCTCGCTGAACTCTGACGTCAGGATCACAGAGTCAATGTCAGATTTCACTAAGAAACAGGGGCCAGTGATATTGATAACTCCACAGAAGAGCTGCCAAAAGTATCAAGGCTAGCTTGAATATTTATCATTTGAAGTCATATCACACCAAAACACAGTTTTGCATTGTTTTATGTAATTTTATCTTTATTTTATAAGCAAACAAATGCATGTTTTAATCTTCCTGAGACCTTGAACTAGATCTTATTGTCCGTGTAAGCACTATGCGAGGCCATGGGGCTAGTATTGATCATAGAGTCGTAATTGTGTGACCCTAAAATGATGTTAGGTCCTTCTTAGACCTAAGTCTCCACAGTGAAATGAGAAGTCCCACAAAACCATAAACATCTGTGCTGTTTTAACATAACAATGGCCACAGTGTCGTCTGCGTGTCCACGAAGAAACAATGTAATGTTGTGGCTGTGCCTGAGCCTTTAGCTGATGAAAATCCCCCTCCACACCTCAAGGCCCTGCTGTCCCAATCCCCCTCAGACGGCCGCTGATCGATTGCTGGTTGTTATTGACATGACACCTGCTGAGGCGGGCTTTAAGCCATCGAAAACCGATGTGGCAGATCAAAAATAGGACGCCGGCTTTCATGTTTGTAAACAGTATCGATTTGCATAATAACCTTAAAAATTAGTTCCCCGGATTAGGCAAGGACAAACCTGTTTCAGTGTTTGTTATGATGCCTCCAGCATATGCCTAATTAGAGAAAAAAAGGCAGAGGCTGTGATCGGCTTGAAAAACAGGCTGTGATCGGCTTGACAAGTCGGTGCATCGCTGTCAACACCTTTTGCTTTGCCACTGTTAATGAAAGCCATTTTCCATTAAATAATAAAATAAAAAACACACCTCTAGACTTCTTGGCAGACAAAAGCGCTGATGCGTCACTTTTACACGGATGCAAATTATTGCTGCGTGTCACAATCATTTATTCATGAGGGGGCCTTCTATCCCTTGGCGGGTTTTTACCTGCGCCACGGAAGTGCACTTTCCTCCATTGTGCCACGGCGCTGAGAGAGATGTCAGACTCCCGAAGTGACGAGGAGACAGATGTACTGAAGCAACAACACAGGCGCTACTCACTTCACCAGACAGGTCCAGTTTAAATGCACTGAATTATGTATCTTAGCTGCTGACACAATCACAGAATTACTTGTCAGCGCTGAATATCTCCATTTTCCATCTCAGACAAACAGTGACCTAGTTGGCTCCCAAGGAGCGCTGATTAGCTGCAGATTCACAACTAATTATGACATTTACCGAAAGGCTGTTAACTGTTAGCACTATCAGCTGCACGGTGATGCCTTCAGTAAAGCGATTACTCGCATTGCAGTGCCTGACATTAAACCTGCAGCTCTGTAATTCGTGTGTATTTTAATACTTTTGCACTCCAGTGCTGCAGCACACAGGCATCACAACAAAAGATGCTGCAAGGCAAAGATGAAGGAGGCTTCTATTTTAACTCCCAGTTGTGGACATTTTTCGTATAATCCGTTGCAACAGTATCCCAGCAGAAACAATCCCCCAGTGTAAAATGCAAAAGATTAAAAAAAGTTTATGGAAAAATAAAAGGGCTAGTGGTGTCTGACAAGCCTTTAAATCTAGGACAGTCATCCCAAAGAGGAATGCACATACTCATTGTGGGAACATAAAAGCAGAGTTTTAACTGTGCTACAACAGAGATGGTGATGGTAGGCCATTAGCTGGATGCCATTCTTGCAGTCTCAAACCCCACGTTTGAAAGATTTTGCTTTTGTTTTTTTTAACACCAAAAGCTTTTCTTACATATAAATAATACACATCTGGACAGAAAACGGTGGCGTAGCTAAACATTTATTTTAAGAAAAAAAGGAAAAGTTGTGGCAGGTAGATTTTTTTTTTGATTAATTAATTAAACTTATAAGCATTTCATCATCTTATATGGGCACTGCCCTCAGTATTTTCACATCTAGAGACAGGATTATGATTTACTCTAAATCAGTCTTAGCAAGAACAATCCATGAAGGAACTGTGAGCAGCAGACAGGTGTTCACAGTATGAGAGACAGTTTATAGTAAAAAAAAGAACCTTTGCAGCAACATTCAGAAAACCTCATGGGTAGATGTGGCAGATTACAGCAGCCAGAATGGTTCTCCCAGACCAACCTTAAGAAAACAATACCATATGTGCAAGTTTATTTATGAAGTGTTGACACGAGGGCCTGAAAGAATTAGTATTCTGTTAGGTAAATGTTTTCCTCTGGGCTCTGTTTCTGCAACAGCTTACAGATGTTTCGGCCATGCAGAGAACACGAGGCTTTTCCCACCACGCCATGAATGAAAAAGCATGTTGAAGGTTTTGCTCCAGCCAAGCTCGGAAAGTGATCTACAACTTATACTCTGGTGCACTTCTGCTAAGTACTATATCCTGCACCGGCCAAGGTTTCATCTGACACAGACGCTATTTAGTGCCGCTTCCGTGAACTCCGGTGCATATTGTTCTGCACAGATTTGTAAAGCTGGCGACTCTCCAGCGACAGATGTACTGGCAGCAGCGCAGCAAAAACAGAACTTAGACTGCGCCGCGCAGGAGTGTAAAAATAATGCTGAATGCTGAAAAGTCTGTTCACAAATTTGTAATCCAGGCTAATTTGTGTTGGTGTTGAAGAAGTGTTTATTGTGTAAAAGATTTTTTTTCTTCACAGTTTCTCTTTTAATCTCTTGTTCACTCCATCTCCCTCTCTCTCTCTCTTAAACACACACACAAACACACACATGACTGAGCGGTAAAAGCAAACTGAGCCAATCTTGTTTACAAGGAGTAGCGTAGGACTGCAGACTGCTGCTGCAGCTCAGCCCCAGCCTTGACTCCCATTTACTAGTGTAACAAACCATCAGGGAGGGGAACAAGGCAGGGGAAAACATTGTTATCAGCAGGCCAGATAAACCCCCTCCAGAGGTAGCGCTGATAGAGAGGCAGCCCTGCCGCTGGGCAAATAGAAAGATCCTATCTGGTCCTTGCACTGAGCCGGCCAATCAGCCCAGCGGAAGCACTGAGGCTTTCTCGAACAGGGGAGATGTGTGGCGAGAGGACACCAGACGATCACCAGGTCTGCTCTTTTTAGATGGACATTTAGAGGAGGAGCTGAAGCTCAGCTGTCTACTAGAGATGGCTGAGAGGAGAGAGACCTCGGCTGGAGCTGAAGAGCTCTGCGATGGGCGACCCGGGTGTAGAAGATCAGGTTGGGGTTGAAGGAGGCTGCTTTTATAGATGGAAAGGCTCGAGTGTGGATTTTTAAAACCTGACCTGGTGACCAGGATCAAATGTTCATTTTAACACTGTGTTGATTGACTCTTTGTGAACGATGATGATCGATTAGAGTTCAAGCTCAATCTTCACATATGGGATTACTATTTGTAACAGCAGAAGGGTTTGCAATAAATGAAATAACAGTAGTTACATTAATTTTATAATCTGCTGAAATTTATGAGGTTTATAAAGAATAATGATGTTAAATTACAGAGTGCTTAAATGAACTTAACATGCTCAGGTATCATCAAAACATTATTACCATTGATTGCTAGAACTGCATCTATTATTTTCCAGTGAATACATGTCCAGGGCTTTCTTGGATATGTGCTTCTCGGTGTGTAACATTGTAGGCACGGTGTTTTCCAGTTACAGTTACTTACTTTTAGAGTAAGTGAACTCAACCTGACAGTAAATACTGACATTATAACGAGTGAACCATGTGGTAAATGGAACTTCTACTCATTCACCGATTCAAAGAGTATAGGGTCATATAAAGTCTGCGTAAACTTTAACCCGTTTTCTTCTTATTCTTGAATTTAATGACAGTTTGGAAACAACATTACAGTGCCACCAACTGAAATGGAAGGTAGATCAGGCCTCTACCTATAAATATGCTATTTTAATAATAATGAAAAAAGAGCAACTCAGCTGTTTTGGAATTTTGTTTCGTTTTTTGTTTGTTTGTTTTCATTTTTAAATGGCTGAACCGAGGTAGTATGTACGTTATCATTACCTTGTCTTCAACAGCTCCAAATTATTTTTCAGATGAATCAAGGAGAAATTCAGCAATGAACGGGAGAAATTGTTGTTTAGTGGTGGTAGTGCCTGCATCTACCTGCAGAGAGCATCTATTGATGGATGCAGTGTACAAAAATGCGGTAAACCTGGTCTGTGTGCTAGATGAAGATGAGCTGAAGTGAAGCGAAGCGTTAAAAACAAAGTTTCAGCATCATCCATGTCAAGCACCGTGCGTTTGAAAACCCCTCTCTGTTATTCACTTGTGTGTGGTGGATATATATATATATATATATATAATTTTGTTCCTTTTATGTCATAACATAATTTTACTGTTACCTTGACAGTTACTTTGACTGTGCTGCTGTAGAAGTGTGCACCCAGAATTCAAAGAGTAGAAATGGCTAATACAGGGTTTTACCTGGTTTGATTGTGCTTTGACCCATTGGTAATGCCTTCGGGCTCCAGTAGGAGGAATCTCAGCTCAGTGGTAATCTCTTCACTCATCTCCTCTCTGGTTTTCCCCTGATGAAGGTAATTACCGCACAAAAAGCACGATAAGCTTAGCAACATGTTGTGGTTAATTGTTACTTCTTTATGTTCATTCATTTATGCGAGAAGGTGGAGAATTTTTGACTTTTTTGCCGAGCACTTTCAGAGAAACTCGCTGTGGAAGCTAGCTTTTGGTATTGTCTCACTATATTGTATGACAGTTATTCTGCCATTGTTTGCATTTAATTTAGCTACTGAAAGCGGTACAGTACTTAAAAAAAATTACCATTTTCTGTGAAAAGTCCGTTAATATGTTAGCTAAAATACACAATGTGTTTACTTCACGTTACAGTTCATGTGCGCTAGCTAACAAGGTAGAAGAGAAAAGAAGGATAACTTTGTTTGAAAACTGTGATCCTGAGACTAAGTGTATAGATACAGAGAAAACTTGGATTTAGTTGAAGTATTTGTGACTGAAACCTGAGAGGTGTGCAGCTCTTCATTCATCTCTCTTCACTGTTTAAGGCAGGGGCGTCAAACATAAGGCCCAGGGGGCTTGAATCGGCCAGGCAAAGACTAATTCAACTTGATGGCTTTGGAAAAAGTGAGTGCATAAATTTTGGACTTTTTACTGTTCTTTTCTTCTTATAAAGACCTTTCCCATTGCCATTCATACTACAACAACGTAATTAAGTAACAGTTAAACAATTACAGAAAAATCTTTTTTTTTTAAATTATAAACTATAGAAATGTATGACTGCAGTAAAAATAAAAACAAAGATTTTCTGTGAATTAACAAAGTATTTGTGTTTTATAATTACAGGAGAACTTTTTCTGTAATTTTACACAGTTATTTCTTACAATTTAAGCCCAAACCGGTAAATTCACTAGTCCAGTGTTCTGACAAAACGTCCTACTTTGGCTAAATGTCCTACCATAAGCAGTTTATGTACATTTCTGCTGTCACAGAGTAATTCCAGCACAAATGTAAGTAGGTATGACGGTTTGCCACTTAACCTTGCCCATCAGAGTATGCTTGTAGCTCACATTCATAAAGCCAGGATGGTTTGCCACTTCATTTTACCCGTTAAAGTATGCTTGTAGGTCACATTCACAAAGGTAGCATGGTTTGGCACGTAATTTTACCCGTCAGAGTATGTTTCTAGCTCTTATTAACAAAGGTAAGATGATTTGCCACTGAATTCTAGCTGTAAAATTATGCTTCTAGCTCATATTCATAAAGGTAGGATGGTTCGCCACTTATTTTAGCTGTTAAAGTATGCTTCTAGCTCATATTAACAAAGGTAGGACGATTTGCCACTTAATTATAGCTGTTAAAGTATGCTTGTACGTCACATTTACAAAGGTAGGATGGTTTGGCACTTAATTTTACCCGTCAGAGTATGTTTGTAGCTTATATTCACAAAGGTAGGACGGTTCGCCACTGAATTTCTTGTTGTGTGCATGCGTAGAAACAACAGGTAGGATGGTTTGTCAGGTAGGATGGATTCCCAGAACACCTGCCCATTCAAAATTAAAGTGGGCTGCATGTGGCCCACAGTGTAAAATTTGTTTTCCACATTTTGAGGCACTGCTTGGTTGTTAGGTTCATGAACTTTCCCTGACCTGTAAGAGAAGCCTTCATGTCAATCATCCCCACGGATTATCCAGACATCTGAAAGGAGCACAGCAAACAGCTGAGGTGTTGCTAGACTGACGTAAGTGTTCTGAAGTTAGCAAAGTGACCACTAGGGGGCAGAAAAAGCCAGTTAAGTTGGATAAAACGTCATTGCAGCGCTTATGCTAACTCTTCCGCTAACGCTAAATTTAAATTACCACCGAATCTGCTGACTGTAGACAGCTGGTAAACTATGCGATGCACTTTAAATCTCAGGTCTAGGAAAAGAGTATGCTACTAATAAAACACGTGGTCAGTTAGTCTCACATGTAGTAAAGCACCTTGAACAGGGAAGAGTTGGCTACCCTAGAAGATGAAGGTATGTCAGTCCTTCTTGATGTTCAGGACATCAGAAGCAAGGTACAAATGGATAAAAAGTTCTGGATCAAACTGGGCAGGAACAGCACCCAGAGGGAGGTAGAGGCATTAAGGTTGGTACTGAAAGAAAAAAAGAGAATGCAATGCATGACCTGATGAGGAATAACCTTCGTGCCTGTTACTCCAACACTACCAAACAGATATAAGGCCAAATAAGGACGTCCAGACAAAAAGATAGGCTCACATCTGGCCAGTCAAATTAAAAATTGGCCCATTAAAGGCTATCCAGAGTCAGAGATACTGTAATTCATGCCAGACTCGCTTGTAGTTTTGATAGAATACACAAAAAAGCTGTTTTGAAAGCTTGATGTTTACTGCCCTAAAAATTTACGATGTTATTCCACCGTCCTTGCTGTAATTGTCATTTTCTTAACGTCTCCCTGCTCAGTGGAATTTATACCTCATTTCTGAGTAACGGCTTAGCAGACGTTCTGACATCTTTCATAACTGACCTTAAAATTCTTTCCTTTGGCTGCAGGTATTGTGACAGAGCTAGAAAAGGTGTGATAAGTTGTTTTCACATCGCCGCTAAATAACAAATCCAATGCTTCTCATGAGATCCGTTTCTTTCGTTTATAGCGCCCTTTTTTATCTGTATTTTCTGATGTGTGCGATCAAGATTCCTCACTTCCCCTCTTAGCCCCTCTCGTCTGTTAGATACACTCAAGACCAAAGGTAGAAATTAACTAGTTATTTCATCTCTTATTTTCCTTGAAAAGCATTATTGAGTGTAACACAACCTATTTTTTTTCCTGCCTACTTCTCCGTGATTCATTTAAAAGCACTTTTCTATCATCTCATTCAGCTCTGACTGAAGCCAGCCTTGCGACACTATTCAAAAGGGCCACTTCCTGAAGTTGCAGTGATTGTACTTGAGTAAAATATTGCTGCACTCTCTCCACCTCTGTTCATCAGTTTGATATGTGGTGGTAGCGAGAGGCCAAGATCCTCTATGACAAGCAGGAGGCACATTTCGAGAAGCAGAAAGGAGGGCTGCAGGGTGAAGAGGCTACAGCTGTCATAGCTCATCTTAATGGCATACTGGAGTGTGCGCACACATATGCACGTCGCCACGCGCAAAACCTACACACACACAGACACACACCTACAAATACGGGGTAAATGAGGAAGCTTTGGATGTATGGGTCGGCCTCGCGCGCATAGAAACTGCAGTCTCTCGTTCTCACACGTATACAAAATATGCAGGAAATGAGGAGGGGAGGCTTTGGAGGTACATGCACAAGTACCCATGCGTGTGAATGCATACTCCTGCAGACATTCAGATGGAATCACGTAAACACACGTTTGCTGGATACGTACACAGATGTACACGCTCTCGCGCGACATGAATATGTATTCCGTTCGCATTAAGGAGCAAATACACAGCCATACGCATGGAAGACACATACTGTATAGCACACAGACACACCTTCACACAGCCAGCATTGCCTGTGACAGATGTTGGCAGGAATATTGCCAGCAAGAAAGCTCTTTCATTTCTTTTTATTCTCTCTGTATTTTGGCATGCCTATCTCTGTACACACAGTGTGGCCATGTCACTGAAGCTGTTTCTTTTTCTCTTCCAGTTCCTCTGTGCACATTTCTTTTCTCTTCTTTTTCCCCCTCTCTCGCTCTCTCCTCCATGTTATCATCATGAATTTGAAGTCACTTGTGCCAAGACAGATTAGAAGAGAAACGGACAAAGCGAGGGGGACATTAGCAAAGATATTTTTGTCAGTAATGAGCTAACTCTTTGTTATGTGCTGGGCTAAGGAGGTCTAATGATGACGTTTGTACCAAGAGGAAGAAACTGAGTCTCCAGAGTCCACACACACACCCACACACACGCACACACACACACACACACGCGCGCCTGAAATCATGGGCTTTGGTGAAACTCTTAACTCTATTCAATTATGCAGATGAGCCCATTGGGCGAGTGTTGGTCGTCACTTTAATGATGACGTGGGTAAACAGACAGCTTCCTTTTCTGTCTTTAAGAGTCCCAGCCCACCCCCACTGCAAGCCCCTTATTGCTTATTTTGCACCCGCAAGAAAGTTAATTGTCTTAGTCTTTAAAGGGGTATCAGCTGTCATGCCACTGACAAAGACATAAAGAGAAGGGAAGACAGAAGAATGTGAAGAAAAGAGAGTTAAGAGAGGTTTATTTTTTGCCTTCCAGGCTGATGGCTAAGAATCTCCTAAGATGCAATCATGAGATTTTGATGCAGGATGAGACATGATCAACCTCTCCAGGCAAAACCTCTTTGGAGATTTTTCTCTGTTCTCCCCAGTGGCCACCGGGTGGCAGAAGAGCACAAGGAACGTAGAGCTCTTTGAAACTGCTCGTGTTCTCATACCACAGAGGAGTAGAAGAAGCTTTTCCCCCTATGAGCAAACCAACTGCAAAAATAAAAAATAAACTACCCCAGCAGCCCAAAATTATTGTTAAAGTTACAGATATGGTTCATGATCACATGGCTGCAGCTGTACACATGCAAGTGCATTAAAAGGCAAACCCTTTATTCTTCTTAAAAGGACTCTTTGTGAAAAACGAGTTGGTGAATTGCTATAATGAACTAAAGTAAAGGCAGAGTCAAGTAAAAGTGTTGGAGGACTGAGATGATGAAAGGCATAATTTAAAGAATTTGCAATATTCAATAACAATTCATTGCATTAAGGCGAAAACAAGAAATAGACTGGCTTGCTCATAGCAGGTGAGGATAAAAGTTATCTAAACTAGCTCACATTTCCATTAATTTTTTAACTACCAAGTGTTTTGTTTTTTTTAAACAAACACATTGCACATGGTGTTTTATTTGACTCTGTGCAGTTATGTGCACGATTTGCATCTGAGATCTAGTTAAATGTCTTTAGATTCAGCCATATTTGTCTTCCACATTTCTCTAAAAAGAAACTGCCTGAATATTAACGCTTAGAAACATAACAGTTAAATGCACAATTTGATGACACTGACAACATGTAGCTTGTTCCCTTTCAGATAGTGTAGACATAGTGTAACATTTTGGATGCATCCGCGTGAGTATTTGTGTGAATTACGTGTGTGTGTGTGTGTTTCCAGGAACAAACGCAAAGGAGAGACATTAAAGAATGGCTACATATTGCATAATAATTGTGTCTGACTGATGCATTGTCTTGATTTCTTAAATTTTCATCCTCGCCTTTAGGTAGGCACTGATCAGCCAACATATCAAAGTGAGAACATTATTTGGAAAACATCTTTTTCTATAGTGATTCTTTGTCTTTCTACTGATTGCACACTAGATGCCCTGAGCGCTTGTGACTGAAGACAAATTAACTTGGGAATGATTGTCACATCAAAGTCTCTCTCCATGCTATTCGTTTAAGACTCTGGGCATCGAGACCAAAGTTGTGTCCTCAAAGTGAGGAGGGAAAGAAAAAAATAGCTGGCGTTGGCAGTGGCTTCATATTTTAATTTTTATCTTTTTGCTTGTTCCAATTGTTTGCCCACTTGTATTTTTCCAGTCTGCCCACAGGAACTATGGCCACTGAATACCAACGGTCACCACAATTCAACCCTTTTAGACGTTAAGTAGTCAAAGATGAAGGCCACGCATTTTTCCTCTACAAAGGCGCGCTGTATGACGGTGTTGTTACTCTTTGTGCTCGCCAGTACAGAGGATTCTGGGTAGAATAAACTCCTTGAAAACTGTCCTCATGTTGTACTTTGGTGTAGTGTCAGATCAGGTACAAGCAGGGATTATTTTGCAGCTGAAAAATACCTCCTTTCTCTCTGGTCTTTTGCATCTGTGACTTTGGACATTAAATTTTACACTATTGTGAGCAATGAAAATGACACACACACACACACACACACATTGAAAACAAGCCTCTAGGGAAAAAATACTAAGTGAAAACATGTAGGTAAGCTAGACAAACTGCGGGAGAGTTGTGGCCATTGTGAGCCTTTATTGGACGCCATCTTCTTGTGATGTGACAGGGGGTCCATGCCTCATCTCTACACCGTGCATCTCAGCACACTCAGCGGGGGGCTCGCGCTCCCCTTCTCCCCGGTGCCACTGCCAGCCGTCTCTGCCGAGGTGGTGTGCTAATCATTTAAACAGCCCAATCAAAGGCAATGCGATGTTTCACACACGGGAGAAAAAAGGAAGGGAGGAAAGTGATTATTAGTGTTTGGGAGAGGCAGCCAGAGTGATTGAGCTGAAGGGGGACTTTGATTTTAGGGCCTCTTGTTGTTTTTTCCGAATGGCATTGGGTTTAGCCACCAGGCTTCAGGAATCTGGTGAGCTCTCAGCGAATGATGGTTAACTTTTGTTTTAATTTTTATTTAATTATTTTTTTAATATACCAAAAGCCATACACAAAAGAGATTCGGTCTTAACAATTTATTGTACTAAGCAAGTCACAGAGTCCGTTCTTTTGAAGGGAAGAAATTAGGTTTGGTCTTTTTGGGATTTTGTGTTTAAATTTTTTTTTTTCATTGTTTTTGTTTTTATCCGGCACCGGTTTAGAAGAAAAGTCCAAATTTTGGAGGGTAGAATTTGAAAAGAAAAAAGAAAGTGACTTTGAAAATCACTTCTAACGAGTTGTTAAAATAGTTAATGTTGGGATTTCGGTTTGTTGTTAGGCTACATTCAAATCAGTATCTGGGATGAGAACATCCGCACGTGCACGTGTGCACACACAAAGACACACACACACACACACACAGAGGCAGCACAGTAGAGATGAATCACCTTGGCTTGTCAAGAGGTTGGTTAATAGACACATTTGATGTCACTCAAAGCCCACTGGTGTTGAAAGGGTTTTGTTAGTGTGTTGATATCACCTCCTGTGCATAAAGCTCCACTTAAAACAATAAATAGCAATGAGTGCATCCAAAGCCCCTGCAGTTTAGACTATATTCCTTTGATACTGGATACCTATTACTGTTGGCTTTATCTAATGGATTGGATTCCCACACCTCATCCCTCCAGTGTTTCAAAGCACTGAAACCTTCAAATGTAATGTGTTATCAGCACATTAGCTGCTCTAAAACCACTATCAGTGGCTAATGTTTCTGCAGGGGACAGTGTAACACAGTTTGAAAAACAGCAGCGACCTATCAACTCTGCTTACTGCCCTCACTGATTTCATACCATGCACTTTTCCCCCCCCTAGCTTTATTTTATTTTTGGACACTCAGATTAATTAAAGAGTGCATCTCTTTTTCTGCCAGAAAATATTAATCCATCTTAAATTTGTTATGTGTGTTTGGTGTTGGACAATCTTTGCAAATATTTTTTTTCTTCCTTTTTCTAAGAAAGCTGCAGGATCCTCATCTCACGAAACACATGTTCTGATGGGAGAAACCAAATGAAGTCCCTAAACAGCAGTTTGACACACATAACAGATTCCTCACATAGTTTGAATTTCACGTTGTTTTTTTTTTCTTTTTTTTGCTGGCCTTGCTCTTTAGTTTATTACCTGCCTGTCTCTCGGAAAAGAAATACAATCCAGCAGTATTAAGATAGTCATACCAGCTTCTCAGTTTGACAGTTCATCAATTAGTAGCTGGGTAGTTGTAACAAAAAACAAATAAATAAAAGAAAACACACATTTTGGAAGCCGGCAGCTTTAAGAATTCACATCTGCAGTGTCCATTCCCCAGGACAGTTTCCAAAAACTTTCACTGGAAAGCATCTGGATTAACTGGAGGAGCAGCAGTAACTGTTTTATGGTCGGTCCTGTCTCCTCTCCTCCCATATCTTTGATTGATCAGATGGTCATACATTGGCTTAAGTGCTAGCTATAATTACTGCTTGGTTTGACAATCGGTTGCTCAACTCCAATTTCCAGGAATTTAAATTCGCTTTAGTGTTTCTTCTGTTTGTGGCCTTCAGTGAATCTGATTATTTGTTTAAAAAGTGGTTTAATTGGAATATTTTTTAATTGAAAGGTGACATATCAGATAAAAACAATAGCAGCTTTGGCAATAATCAAATTTGAGTGAAAAGCCTGTTAGCATTTTAGCATAAAAATGCTCCACACGGGTTCTTTTTCCACTAAAATATCATTACTTTCTGTATGTCTAAATATGGCACAGGTCTTACCAAATTCAAAAATATGAAGTTATTCTCTGAGAAAATCCCAAAAAACAATCCAAAGATAGACGTCGGAGCAGATTTGTAGTTGTCTTTTAAAATAACGTTGAACAAACAAGGCTGTCAGTTTGTGCAAACTGCTATACACAAAGTGTTCTCTTTTCATCCGACGTGTCACACCAGATCATAGTTTAACATCACATTAGTCGGAAGCATGCTCAATTTTAGTTTCTGCTCCGGATTCCAGCTGTTTAAACGCTGGGCCCGTTTAAACTGTGTCAGCTGTTAATGACCGTCTAACGCCGTGTCATCCGCTGGTCTCAAACACATTTAAGTACACAGCACGCACATTAAATTGTTCACCACCTGTAATTTCCCCCGAAGGGAGGCAAATGTTTCACATGTTGTCTGATTTTGTCGCGGTTTACCACAAATATGTTTCACTGAGACGCCGGAGCAGGTCTCAGTTTGGCTCTCGACTGTATGCATCTATACGTCCCTCCTCTTTATGTCTAAAAGAGGAGAGGTGGAAAACAGCTCTGCGCCCTCCAAGTTTAGCACCACTCTGTACTTTTGGTTAGGCCTGAGTGGGCCCTCTGATTTACTTTGAAATGCTCCAATTAAAATAAAGGCTAATTGTTAGTTTGTGCCTTCTTTTTTCCTCAGACAGGAAAATCCTCTCTCTCCTCTCTATAGGGCGTCACATCCCAAATTATGCATTGTGTACATCTGAATGTGTGCATTATATACATATATATATTTATCCCTGTGCTAGAATTGCCATTAGGCGGTATGGAGTACATGTCAGTTCTTGCATGATAGCAGGGTTAGTTGTGCTGTGTGTATGCGTCTAGTGAACTGCATATAGAAAACGTCTGTGACTGTGCTGCAGCAAAGCAGCCGTGCATCTCCGGCAGCAGCCACCAAACAGCTCCTGAAGGGGCAGTCAGGCTGCAGCTGTTTGTTTATTTAGCTCTAACTTGTAATTACGTCTCCGACAGACGGCACCACGTAGAAAAGACATATTTGGCCCCACTCAGCAGCCAGTCGTCAAAGGGCGGTCGCTGTCCCGTTTGATTACAGTTGTGCATTGTAGCCGTGCCATCCCGATGGCTTTGGGAGAGAAGAACCACAATATCACTTAAGAGGCAATTATAAGTGACTCCACTGTTCTGAATGTGTTAATATGAGGTATTATTTCACATGACAGAACAACACTTTCATTTTAAATGGGTATCTGTTAAGTTTCAACTAAAGCACACAGCAGAAGCGCACCAGAGTAAATGCCAGCACAGGTCCAGCAATTTGAAAATGCTTTGTCCGGGTCAAGGATGATTTCTGCTTATCATACAAACTATATGGAAATGTCCCCCTGGTAGCACGGATGCTTGCTGCGCTTCTTCATTTGGCATTCATAAGCAGTTGTGACGACCTCATCAGTTAGATGGAGCTGACTCCAAGACGGAGACAACAAAACCGCAGACCTCAAAATGAGAGGAGCAGGAAGACAGAGACTCCACTTCACAGGAAGCGTGCAAACTGAACCGAATTCTCCCTCTCTCTCTCTCCCTCTCTGTCTCTCCTCCTTTCTTCCCTCCCTTTTTCTTCACTCGCTAGTTTAAAGTTGTCCTGGCTTTTATTTTGAGAAATATTAATTTGGTAGAAGAGTGGTGTCGTATCTGAAACACAACACAGAGAAAGAAAAAAGAGAGAGGGAGAGTGAGAAAAAAGGGGGGAAAGAGGGGAGGGGAGGGGGGGGAAAAAGAGGCGCAATGCGTGCACATTTCTCTCGCTTGACGTTTTGCTGAAGTTTGTACGCCACTTGAGCCCGCCGTTTCCCTCGCTAATGATACCAGCGGAGCCTCTCTGGGGAATGGCGTCCGTCGTGCGCCTGGCTTTCACATTTCCAGCACCAGGTATTTTGGGATACGAAAGCGGGGACTATGAGGCACATCATTCCAAGAGCTCATCTGGTTCTTTCTCTCTGTCTTCCTCTCTCTCTCTCCTGCTTCCTCTCTCCTCTCCAATCGGCTTCACTCCTCTCCTCTTTCTTGTTGTTGTTGTACTTCTGCATACGCAGACATTCTCTGTCTCACTGTAGTTCTCTGTCTTTCTTTCTTCCTCCCTCCCTTTCTCTTTCCCTCTTACTTTTTGATTTGGTAAGGATGATTTCAAGTGTGGAGGGGAGGAAAAAATGCATGCACAGGAGAGGGAAGAAATCTTTTTATTAACTTATTCATTGTATGTGAAATCAAGAGGATTTTTCCTTTCTCCCCTCCCCTCCGCTCCCTCTCCCCCTTCCTCTTGGTTAAGGCAAATGAATGTTTAAAGAGGTAATTTACTGGGCCCTGGCAGGATCTACATTGTGTATTACACAAACAGGCAGCAACAAAAGGAAATTCTAATCTAGACAGTAACACGACTGCACAGAGGATCCTCGGCGGGGGGTCTAGATGAATTATACAACAATCTGTGTTCTCCCTCGTTTAATTTAAAGGTCTGTTTTCAAGGCTATCACCAGCTCCCACTTCAGAGGAGAGACTTGGCCCACTGAGGTCAAGTCTATATTGACAAATATCAAGAGGCAAGAAAGGAGTGCCCAAAACGCAGATATGAATAAGTAAAGGCAAACAGATAAGCAAATGTAAATCTATAAGGCAGAGGGGAGGCAAAAAGACAGGCATGCACACGATGTCTGCCTCCCAGACGAGGCATGTGAAAGCATTCGTTTATAAATGGGGGGGGGATTGTTTGTTTGATGGCGCTGCTTGGCTGTCAGGGTCTCTTAGTTTTCATGTGGATTTACTGTAAGGAAGGTGTCATCGCTGATGGTCTGCAGCGCATGGAGGCCGATCGCCTCCCCTGCCTGCCTCCGTGCATTAATTTGTTGAGATGCTGCTTCCAGAGATGGACTGAGGCAATATCGTGAATTTTGGTTACATAATAGCCATGTGATCATGCCAGGTACCTCATGGTTCTTTTATTTTTAACCTCCACTGATGTAGTTTCAAGTAACTCTGAATGATGTCCGCCTAAATCTTTGAACTAAAATATCCTTAGAAGAACAGCCCCCCTGCTGGACATATTTTCCTCTCTCTTTCTCCTCCTCAACCGTCTCTTTTTCCTTTCTCGCGTTTCAAAAAGAGCGCCAGGTGGTGACAAAATTGCCCAGCCACCCAGTGTCACCTCGTGTCGCCACTGATTTTCCTCATAGGTCAGCGGGAGCCACGTACGGCAACCTCCCCCTGCCCTCTCCCAGTCCATCATACCTTGGACAATCAACAGGTCACAACCCCCAACCCTTCCCTGTGGCTCACCACCAGCCTCCTTCTGACAGGATGAGTTTGACCTTTGATCCCTCGAGCAGACAGCTCAATCTGCTTTTTATGGCACCCATCATAGCAAAGAAAAGAGACCACAGCCACATCAGATGGTCCCAGGGAAATAAACACTGGCAGCTTCCTTCTTTTTCATTGTAACCCTTTCTCAGTCACATGGACTCAGTGTTAGGCTTTGAATTAACAGCATGACATTGCAAAGCACTTTGGGCATTTACAGTTGTCCTTACATATTATTCGCTTCCTTTATTTTCCCAGCTCATCATCAGTGTTCTTTAATAGTCGGAAGCTTGTGGAGCTTTTATTTTTGCGTGCTCGTACCTCGAAAGTCATAACCCAGTGCTGAAGAATGTGATCTGATTGAGGAGGCATTTAAAAAAAGAAGAACTCTGATGCAAATTTGGCCCCTAGTTCACAGTAGAGCTGCCAGTGATGTTTGCTCCCTTACGTCCTCTGTGCTCCACCGCTGATTTAACCTCCAGGGATGAGCAGCCAGTGATCACAACGCTCAGAGGAAGTTAGCGGCCTCCACTCTCCAGAGGCCAGCACTTCCTCTTGATTTCGCCTGTTCTGTCGAGAAAGAAAAGGAAGGTAAAGATAAAAAAAACACCCCTGCTAAGCCGTGTGTGTGGGCTTCACACAACTCTAAAACTGCGTCATCAGCACAAAAGATGAAACTCAGAGTATGTGTGTGTCTTTGCGCGAGTGCATGTGTGTGCATGTGTGTATTTTAGGCAAGGTGCCTGCCCTGGAGCTAGATAATGTGAACAGAAGCAGATGGGGAAACTTAAACGCACACCCACTAGGGTATAGCAGAGCTGGCACAAAGTGAGAAGAGGTCTTAGAACATCTCCCAGCCCGAGTGGATGCCAACACTCTCGCTATCACTGAGACTGGATGACAAAGAGAGTGAAAAAGAGAGTGAGAAAGAGAGTAAGTGAGAAATAGAGGATTTGTGGGGTGTGTGTCTGTGTGTGTTTTCTACAGTACCTCTACTTTTTGTTCTTTTTGCATATTTGTTCTTTTTGCATATTTATTCCTTTTACGAAACTATTGGCCCTCTGTCCTTCTGTTTTGCGTCTCATCTGCTGCGCACCAACACTAGGTGTGTCGCACTTTGAGGATGCCTTTCTGCATTCCACATATTTTGCGTATCGTTTTATAACATTTTAAATGAAATGAATTTAAAAGTGGACGTGCTTCGAGGCCACAATCGTTTGCAGGACGGAAACAAAAAAAGGCAAAAGGAAAGACACATAAAGGGTGTCCCATGTTTGTTTACAGTGCCACGAAATTCTGGATCAAAGGAACTTATGTTTTATAATAGCTGATACTCGGGCGCTTGATTGATTAACCCCACATGAGAGAAGTAATAAAATTTCAAACAGTCCATCATTGCAAACATAAGTGCACCAAGCACTTGGGCCTTGCAGGAATTCACCATCTGCCTTGTAGATATTAGCAATTAATATGCAATAAAAACCCTCCCATGCAAACCCGATGAGGAATAAATGTGTCAGTGAAGAAATGCATTCAAAAAGAAACATGCAGGCTTAGTTATATTTAAGGTTATGGACTTGATAGATCAACATCCATTAAGTTTTCATCATTCCAGCATCCACGAGGGTTTACAGACACTCAGAAAACACTACCAAGTGTTTAATATTAGTAAACACAAGTTTGCTATTTCTCTGAAGATTCTGAGTGTCTTTACTTAGGATTTTTTAAAAATCACAGCTGGTACTGCGATAGATCAAGATAAAGATTACAACATAACAGTGCTGACTTTTTTCCTCTTTTTTTCTGCACAATTTTTTAAAAATCATGACATCCAGACTCTAAAAAGGGAGACCTCCTAAATCACTCCGACTCCGCCTGTTTGACAATCACGCAAGAAGCACTTGTGCCAAACCTTAGTCATGCGTCACATTTCGCAAACCATCTAACTCACTTGGGACCAATCTGCTTAGGCTCATAAATCAGCTCTGGATCTCCGCATAAGCCAGTCGGGGAAGGCCAGGGTGAAAAACGGGGCCAATGATTCCTCTCCGCCGCAATGAGATGCACATGTTGCTGCCTGGTGGGTGGGAGCTGGAAAGGTCAGAGGGGGTGTGTAGGTTAATAATGAGGTGAACTTGATCTTCTCCAGTCCCAGAGAAGACCAGTCACTCTTTCCCCCCAGAGGGGAGGAAGACGATTATCTCAGCAATGTAAGAAGAGGAAAGTGATGAGGGAGAGAGTGGTAGTGGCTCTAAACTGCTGGGTCAGATCATGGTGGTGAGATTACAGATAAATGGTTTATTAGTATTGATAGCAAAGGTAGTAAAAATCCTAGTTGTACTGGCAATATTAAGAGGAAGACGTTAAGGTGGACTATACATATCAGTGCTAAAAGTGGCCATTGTTTCAAATAATGAGGTCAGCACACGGAAATCTACAAGTGAAGACTATTTTGGACTACATTGACTCATGGAAAGCTGTTCATTCAACAGTATGTACACATTATGGTGCCAGAACTTGCCTTTTCTTTCCAACACCTCATTACAAACCCTTTTTAATACTTGACACGCTTAAGAAGCATTACACTGGACTCAAATGTTGCACAACCAGCAGCTGTATAAGGGCTGTCTGCACACACTTGCTGTAAATAAAAATGTTGTATGTATATCTTAAAAACTTATAACTATATCAAGCTCATACTGGATTTTTACTGAATTTATTGTCAGGGATAAAGATTGTACCTGACAATTCAAGTTTAAACCATCTTAATCAAGACATTACGTGCTCCTTAATTATTTCGTGCTTGCTGTTGATTTTTCTGCCATGCATGGTAAAATCAGAAGCCAGCTGAGCATAGTGCTAAGTAGGATTTAGGAAACTAGATCCTGATCCCCTTGAGCACACTGTTCCAAAGCTTAATGGTCCTGACAGAAAAGACTTTTAACACTCTTGACCTCAAGTCTAGACTTTGGAATGACCAAAAAGGTCTCAGAGTTCCTCTTGCACGTGTCAGTCATTAAAACATTAAACGGGAGCAACTCAGGTGCAGCTATTCTTATCCTCTTCATTAGATAAAACTAAAAAATATGTGAATATGCATAACTGAGCCACAGTATTAAAATGATCTTGATGTCTTGGATTATTGACAACAATCAATGAGGGTGGGAAAACAAGTCTCCCCCTCCATCTCACTCAGCACTGGAGTGCCTCAGGGCTGTGTTTTAAGCCCCCTGCTGTACTCACTGTACACTTATGACTGTGTAGCCACATCCGACACCACCTCCATTGTCAAGTTTGCTGACGACACTGTTGTTGTGGGCCTGATCTCCGACAACATCGAGACGGCCTACCTGGAGGAGATTAGGAACCTGGAGACCTGGTGCCAGGAGAATAACCTCCTCCTAAACATCAGCAAGACTAAGGAGCTGATCGTGGACTTCACTACAAAGCAGGCGAGGAATTACAAACCCCTCATCATCAGTGGCACGCCAGTGGAGAGAGTGGACAGTTTCCAATACCTGGGTGTCCACATCACTCAGGACCTGTCATGGTCCTGTCACATCAACACCCTGGTTAAGAAAGCCCGTCAGCGTCTCTTCTTCCTCAGAAGACTTAGAGACTTCCATCTGCCACTGAAGGTGCTCAAGAACTTCATCGAGAGCGTCCTGACGGCAAACATCTGCACCTGGTTTGGGAACAGCACCAAGCAGGACAAACGAGATCTGCAAAGGGTGGTGCGCTCGGCAGAACGCATCATTCAATCAGAGCTCCCTGACCTGCTGTCCATCTACACCAAGCGGTGCAAGTCCAAAGCTAGGAAGATTATGATGGACCTCTCCCATCCCAACAATGGACTCTTCTCACTGTTGAGGTCTGGGAAGCGCTTCCGCTCCCTTAAGGCCAAAACAGAGAGAATGAATAGGAGCTTCTTCCCCCAGGCTATTCGGGGCCTGAACCAGGTGTAGGACTGGACTCTCCCAAACACGTCACTATAAGACTGGACTCTCACACACGTCACCACACGCACCACTACACATTTCCTATAATCCTATAATTCCTATAATTTATAATCCTTATCTCTTCTGCTATTTGCACATTCTTTACTGTAAATTCCTAAGTTAATTTGTAAATTTTTGTAGTAAACTGTAAATTGTAAATATTGTAAAACTTTTCTTCTGTCATTTAATGGTCGGGCATTGTACAGCTACAAGCATTTCACCCCCATGTCATACTGTGTATGGTTGTGTGTGTGTGACAAATAAAATTTGAATTTGAATTTGATTTGAAATTTATTTAATCGCAATGCATTGTAGCACCTTTGGTCATTAATGTGGACTTTCACACCTACCACTTGTCTAAAAAGCATGAAGCTGTTCCACCAGTAGGACAGTGTACCCTGTATTTTCTCAAGAACCGCTCAAAGAAGGCTGGAGGAATAAGACAAAGAGACCAAGTGGTTGTACCAGCCTCCAAGCTCTCCAGATCCCAATCAGATCAATAAGCCACAGTATGCACCTAAACAAGTCGGACATACCCGATCCCCACCAACCAAGCAACCCACAAAACCCAAAGGGTCCCAGTGCTATACAATGACAGGTCTGGTGTCTACCTCCTACAGCTCAGAGCTGTTACACTTCAGTCACAATAGTGTAAAAATAGGACAAAACCTCCCTGTAACTAAGAAAAATGGGTGGTTGCTCGATATTTACACAGAATTTTTTTTTGCAGTCAGAGAGTGAATGCAAGTAGTTGCAGTAGCTAAGTAGTCGCCCAAAGGTTGAGCATGCAACACCCTCAACTTCTGGGCAACCACTTTTAGTTGTAAGGTGATTTCACAGGTCGCCTGGTAGGAGGCAACCTGTGCAAAAAGCTGAGGTCGAACTTACACTAGCAGATTTATAAATGCAGACAGATTGCTAACACGTTCTAGTCAGCCCGTGTCGATGAGCGCAACTTAATACAATCATTTGGAAACTGGTTGCCAACTGGTTGCATTCTGGTTATATTTTTATATAAAACCAAGGTTACCAGGCTCCTGTGTCATTTTGTAGTTAACTTTTTAACTAATTATGTTAATGTGAAAGTTCTGTTTGATGTGGATTTCTTTGTATGTAGATGTCGACAGATTTAGAATTTACAATGACAGATTTTCTGAGAGATTTTCACCAATAGATCAGCTAATCACTGTATTATTACAAATCTCCAAATTACCAACTTGACCCCATTCAGTCTCCATCTTATTGTAACTTTATTGCTGTCTTGATGCACCAAAGTTGCTTTGAAGACTGCAGCTGATTGTGTGGTTGCAGACTTGGTCCTTATCTTCAAAGCAAACATTTCAGAGGCAACAAGATAGCGACTTGATTACACACGGTCACACCAATTTTGAACGTGCTACACTCTCCAGCCTGTGACTTTAGCATTAGGGAGAATTACAGAATATTTAGTATGTGAGGATAAACCATGATCCAGGTGGTAGCTTTGATGGAGTGTATAAGAGTTTCATGACAACTTGTGTAACATTTTGTGGGAATATTTTAAGATTGAATTTTGGCTTGTTCAGACGTAAGCTGCATTAATGAGCTTGTTCCAGCTGAATGCTTAAAAAAAGTTTAGGGAATTGTGCCACTGGGTAAAAAGCTGTTTATAGTAGATAACGAAAAGTTAGCACTAAACACTTAAGGGGCTCTTTGGGAAATTTAGCAAGGATAACATCTGCTGGTAAGTTAGAGAATCTTATTTGAGAATATTTTTAAGAGCTAGAGCAGCACTGAGGTCAAAACTGCCCAACAGCTGTGAAGTTACAGATAGCAGGTCAACAAGCGAACGAAAGAGCATGCACAGCATAGGCTATTTGGGGGGGGGGGAAATCAGTCTTCTGTATTCTGTTAACAAGGTTTGACTGCTGAGGAAATAAAGGCATGCTTTATAAGAATTTCACTTTAACACCTCGGAAATTTGCTGGAGTAAATTATGTTGTATTTCATGAATTGTGTCTAATTTAAATTAAACAAACAGGAAGTCTTTCTTAATGTAGATAAGACACCATAAGAGCTTTTTTGTATTCTGTTAATGCCATTTGATGCCCTTCACGATAGGTCTGTTTTTCTCTTTCTTGAGAAGACACACATTGCGCACACACGCACACATTGCGCGCACACACACACACACACACACACACACACACACACACACACACACACCGCATATTCCACCCCCTTGTACCAATGTCCACGTTTGATTGATGAGGAAATAGATGGCAAATTGCAGTGTCCATCCTGATGGATGACATAATTTGGCCCGATGTGCTGATCACGTATGCCAAACCAGGGGCTCGCTCACCCCTCCACCCTTCCTCCACTCCCCTTTGCTTACAATTGATCAGTGGGAGTTTTGTACACCAGCTTCCTTTGAATTTAATGCATGAGGAGGGAGAGAAGTTGACGTGGCTCTTTACTGCCCGTCCCGGTCCCTCGGCTCCCCTCCCTCCTTTTCCACTCCTCCATCCATCTTTATCTAGAGGGGTCCAAGACATGACAGATCCAGTGGCACTCTGTTTGTTTACCCTCATATGCAGACAATCAGTCTGTGTTAAATGGGCCTTCTGCTTTTAGATGGATTATTGTTTACACAAGTTCAATTATAGGGGGGTGTCTAAATGGAGACTTATTGAAGGGGACATGAAGAAAGATGGGCAGCGATTTTCAGCCCTTGACTTCTTCTGTCAATGTTTGTTCTCGTCATCAAACCAGTGCTGACATTGTCGAGTGTTTCAGTTCTTGTCAGTGTGTTTGCCAAAGAATTTTGTAAATGCCTGTTCAAACAATGATGGTCAGCTTTAGAGGTAAATATTCAAATTGATCTGTAAAGACTTGACTTTTACAGGATGATGTGATGCACGTTATAATGTGTAAAATAAGTCTGGAAAAGACCTGTGACTGGGGTGAGAGTGGTTGTCAAATCTCAGGAGAGCCGTGCATATTCCTCAATCAAAATTCCTACACGTGTAAACAGCCTTGCCGAGCCTTGTTCTCCCAGAAGCTTATTTTCTGGAAGCCATCCAAGCGCCACCTCATATTCAAATGGGCTGACAGGTGAAAAAGAGTCAGTGGAGGGGGCGGGGGTGGAGATGTCTTGATTGATGGGCCAATGGCGCGCAGTGGCGTCTGAATTTATGAGCCAGAGCAAATCTGAATATTGAGAACACGGCCATCGTGTCATACTGGACATATTAAGAATTATTTGACAATGCATTATGTTGGAGATCTGTCACGCAAAAAAGATGAGCATGCCCTCCCTGTGCGGCTGAAATTACAACCTGCGGTGCAGTGAGGAGTGGCTCCTACTTTGTCAATTCTCTATGGACCACTGTAGGACCCACTGACCGCAGCCTTCCTCACTTATTCACAGTTAGTAACTGCCAAAATTAATAATAAAGAACATCAGTATGCATGGATTCTGCTGTCGTTTTGTGTCTCCGATTTATATTGTTGACCAGCACCTTAACTTTGCATGTTTTCCCCTATAAACACAACTTTTGAACCTTAGTTATGGCACTGTACAGTCTTGAGTCACTCCACATTTCTTTGAAGAAATCTATTGAAAGATTTGCATGGAAATACAGGGTATAAGTCAAAAAGTTTTTCAATCTAATTTGAAAGTTCACTTTTTTGTATAACCACCTTTATTCTTCAACACAGCCTAAATGCTCTTAGGCAAGCTTTCTTATAATTTCTTTAATTAGACTTCAGGAATAGCTCTCCAGGCCTCTTCAAGGACATTCAAAGCTCTTCTTTGGATGTCTCTTGTTCTGTTTTCTGTCAACGCGATCCCAAACTGGATTCGTCACTCCACAACACCTGTTGCTGCTGATTTTCGGTCCAGTTCTTGTGTGGTATTTGGCATACGTCTGTATTTTCCCTTTGTTTCCCTTGTTTAAGAATGACTCATTGTCAGACAGCCTTCCATTGAGACCATTTCTGATGAGGATCCAATAAACACTAGATGGATCAACTAATGGGCCAGATGTGTCTCTCAGGTCCTGTGTCAGGTCTTTGCTGGAACTTTCCCTCAATTTCTTAAACACATGACCTTCAGATACCGTTCATCTCCTAGTTCATCTCCTATAGATAGGTTTTTTGGGGGTTTTTTTGGGCCTGTCACCTTTGTCTATCAATCTATCGATCGATACAAAAGAGGTGGTTCTTTGTTAAGTTGTCTAGAGACAACATTGGCTCATCCCTTGAGTTAGGTGTCTTTTTATGCTCGAATGACTCATAGATCAAAACACATTCTTCTGACAATGGGTAGGTACAAGGACTGGACAGAAAACGAGTGAAAAAACAATCAATTGTTAAAGAAAAATTTTTAAACGACTTTCAGAGAACTATTCACCAACACACTTTAAAGAATAACAAGAAAGTTTGTCTCCTTAGAAGCAAAATATGAAGAAATGAGGGGTGGCACAAGGCTTTTGCACAGTATTATAGCAGAGTTCCTATAGGCCTGCACATAGAGGCAACAAATGTGTACGTCTTGAGTTACTCCCAATAGGCCACATGCAAACATTTGGTCAGAAACCCATTGTCATTGCATTTTACTCATTCGTACGTTTTTTTTCTGGTGTGCAAGGTACAAACAAGAACAAAAAGCACTAAAAGTCTGAATTAGGAGTGAGTTGGGATGGCAGATGGCACATGTTGAGGGACTCCTATTGAATCCTATCAGACAAACCTACAAGGTACAATGACACCCACTTTAAAATACAAAGCCTGCGAGCCCTGGCCACTGTTAGTACACTAGAGCTAGATCGAGTTGATTACAGCAGAAACTGTTATGTGATCAAAATCTAAGAAAAACCTTTCATATTATGATGACTTGTTTACTCCGGTCGATGTTCTCATGAGTTCACAGCCCTCGAATGTACTGTGGTTTACTGTTACATGGAAATTATTTAGCCTGTAAGTACTCCATTCCAAGGGTGTTTCCCTCTGGGACACAACATAGTGCTAACAAATGTCTTCCACCTTGGATCAGGATTGTCCTTCCTGGCTGTGTACTGCAGCTAATCTTAGCTCTCTAAACCACATGTGACCATTTTCTTTTTACCATAAAGGAATCTTCATCTGGTTATACAAGACGCGGCTGCAGTGGTGCAATGCGATCGTGTTCGTGCGCGCGCAGCGTGTAGACGTGTTTGGTTTTCTCATTACAAGGTGTCAAATTGTTTTTTATTTGGTCGTTTAATGAGAGAAATGAACCCCGAGGCTGTGTGTGTCCACTACAGGGGAAAAAATAAAACCTCCTGAGCCGCATCTCACATCGGTTTGTTTTCCCAGGGTTTTTCTCGCTGCTTTGCTCGGACTGAACATGACAAGAGTCCGCTGTAATAACTTCAAGGTTTTAATCGGATATTAATTTAGATGTGAGCCATGTTCCTCCAAATGGTGGAGGAAACAAATCATTGGCCCTTTAATAATAATCAATGCCTATCCCCCCCGCCCAGCACCACCCCTCCATTTTCCCTGTGCATCATCTGGTGAGCTGTTTGTGTGTGTGTATGTGTATATGGTATGGTGTGTGGTGTTTCTAGGTGTACTCTGTGAGCCGTGTTTTTTTCCTGTGGGGGTCTCTTTGGCTGACCCCGCGACCTCTCTTTCTCTGAGGACAGCCAGCTAAGAACCAAGCAACATATCAAAGAGTGGGGGGGCACAGCCAGGCCACTGGGTTTCTGGCAAAATCATCTCAATAAATAAATATCACAAGACACCGCTGGAGGGAAAAGCTTTGATGTGGGGGGGTTGAGCCCCACTCTCTCTTTTCTCTCTCACTCTTTTGCAACCTCAATACAGGCTCTTCTCCTCTGGTGTCTTCTCTCACCGCCAAACCTTCACCACTTGCTCTGACAAAATGGCTCATGTGTGCTCCTCTATACTCATCTCAGCAGCACCAAACGTTCAGGGGCTTGTAGTTTCTCTCTCTGAGGAGGTGAGAGTTGGAGAACAACAGTTTTCTTATCAATAGATGCAGGGCGCTGGACTGGTTATGAGTAGCTGGCACCAAAAAGTGTTCGAGAAAAGCCTTTATTTTCCTCCACGATGTTGAGCCACGCAGGTGAAGTTTGCGCTTTGAAAAGAGGTTTCGGTTCTGTTTTAATCGTTTCCACAAGGCACAATAAGAAAGGAACCGCGCTGTGAATCATCCTTTTGATTTTTTTATGTTGCTACCTGAACAATAAAGCACGCCGTGCCCAATTCTCAGTAAATAAGAAGTGATATACAGCTGCATTGTGATTCCATGAGAGAATAACCCTTTTCTTCCTTAATATGCACCAAAGCTTTATCTGTTATTTCCCTAAAATAAGAGTTCTCAATGGGCCTCTGAAATGTTTTATTAGGCCCACTTTTTAAACCGCTTATCCAGTTGAGGCTTGCATTCCCTGGTAGTCCCCGTACAGGTTAGCCATCAGGGGGGATAACTCAGAGAGACAGCCTTCATACGCACATTCACACCTACAGCTAATTAACCTAAAATGCCTGTTTTTGTCTCCCTTCGCTGAACCTGGTTCTGTCAGAGGTTTCTTCCTGTTAAAAGGGAGTTTTTCCTTCCCACTGTTGCCAAGTGTTTGCTCGTTTTCTCTGTTTTATTGTTATTTATGGTCTTTGCCCGACAATATAAAGTGCCTTGAGCTGACTAATATTGTGATTTGGTGCTATATAAATGAAACTGAATTTAATTTGGGGATGTGAGAGGACGCTGGAGTACCTGAAGTACCCTTGTTTCTGTGAGGGGACGGCGCTAACCACTGTTCCGCCCTGGATCTCGCGATGTGGAGTGATGCATCAACTGAGAATGAGATGGAGGAAGCTCGGTTAGCGTTAATTTGTTCTTCCATCCATCGTAGCAGACTAAACCTTCCAATTTTTGAAAATATAACTGGTGTCGCAAAATATAACAGCCAGCACGAACACGACTGAATTTCCGTTCTCTAAACGGACAGATTACAAATGGCAAATAAAAGTTTAAATTTGACGCATCTTTCCGAACTCAGTCATCAGAATCGAGACTAGAGCAGGGCGATATGACCAAAGATATTTATCACGATATACATTTGAAAATTTGCGATAATGATATAACTGACGATATAATTGACACTAGACAAAATACTTTACAACTCCACAACTTTATTAGTGCAAAAAAAAATCAATGTATTTTCACTTAAACAAGCAGCTGTTTTTATGTGCATTAAAGTTATATAAAAATTTCAGTGCAAATGCAAATTCCTTGCTGACAGTTTAACCAAAAGGCATTTCCAGTGGAAATTGGCCGACATATCCTCAGCATAACCATGTATAATATCCACAAAACTTAAAAAGAGGTTATACACACACAATACGGTAATATTATGTTGAAGCACAGTACGTATCACTCCGCGAGGCTCCTGCCTACGATAGCCGTAATGCTCCGACAATCCATCAAGCGGTGCGGCTTCGTAGCTTAGCAAAGTCGTACTAAACATTTGACAGATTTTCGAGCGCCGTGTCACATAAAATCGTTTCGAGGTCAGTAAACACAACCAGAATTCATACATAAGGCACACGGGATTATAAGGGGCACTGTCGATTTTCAGAAAAATCAAAGGATTGATTTTAAGTGTGCCGTATTTTCCAAAAACACGGTAATAACGACGGCCCGCTAGCATGCGCTACCAAAAATAGTGCTTTGTTGTGTATCTGACGGACGAAAGCTAAACCAGTTCCACACCACTGAAGTTGCAGCATTTTTACAAACCAATTCTGGTTCATCCGTTTCATTCAACGATCCCTTTCGCCCTTCTCATTCTGCTCGCCGCCATGTGCGTATGAAAACAAAGGCACTGCGCATGCGCGTTTTACCCATATTCTATCGCGATATTTCATTTTCTTATCTTGCCCAACATTACACCGGTTTACCGTGAACGGTATGATATAGCCCAGCCCTAATCGAGACTCCTGCTCTTACTTCTTAATCCATAAAAAATGAACTGTATTCTGTTCTTACGTTTAAGAAGTCACACAACACTTTTGTCACTGTGTTCACTTCTGAAAAACATAATAGCTGAATAAAACGTCCTGATGTAAGTGTCCTAAATTTCTTCAAGGCAGTTGCAACTCTTTTGCTGGCTGTTGCCTCAGTCTGTCACTAGACACAGAATGTGTTTTTTATGGGGTCACCCTTAGGGATGAATCACAATGTCTGTTTTATGGGGGAGTAAATACACACTGGGCAGTATAAACTATTATGTTTCTTCTTTGCAGGATTGCCTCATGCCTGCGTCTCTGCACACACACACACACACGCCGAACTTGAGTGCTGAGCATTGAAAATAGCTGACTGCTCTAACACAAATGCGTTGCACTCTTCAGCAAAAGATGTGAAAAAGTCTGTAATGTCAAACATGGTCTGCAGTGAGTGGTTGAACACAAAGCTGACAGCAGCAGTGTCAGGTATTTTGTGTGATCTAAAATGAAAATACAGCAGTAAAACAAGTGGTCTTGTCGGGTTCTGGTCAGTTTTTTTGTTGTTTTTTTTTTCCTTTCTCTTTTTCCTCACGTTGTATTTCTGCGAAGGAACATTCGTCCTCAACAACACCGACGTGATTTAATTCTCAAACTCTGTAGTGCTCATCTTTAATCCACTTCAGATGATGTATATCACTCTGAATCAGTCTAAAAAATACCAAGCAAAGTTGGAGTTATAACATGATAGTATGACTTTTTTTTTTTGCGTGTTTGTATTTGTGTGTAATTAGTAGCTCATGTTTCATGCATTTATATAATCTATCACAGTGAAGTGCACTAAGAGAAAAGTAGAATTAAGAAAATGTCTATTTAGAGTTACAGATGAATTATTGTCATTTGACATATAACAGCTTATTTAAAAATGATCAGGTTGCCGTCTTGGCGCGGTCCTTATCGGTCTCGTGTTCCTGCTATTTTCTCATCCGGTGGTGCAATGAATAAAAGACCACATGACAAGAGGATAACATAACAACGAGGTAAAAGTGGGTGGAGGAGGTGCGAGCGGATCGCCCGGAGGGGGGAAATGTAGGTACATTAAGCTCAGCAATTGGTCAATAATCCCTTCCTCTCACTATTGAGAGGAATGCGGATTTGAGTGTTTGTGTGTGCGCGCTAATACATCGAGCACTATAGGGGTTAAACTGCGTGTCTCTGGGGAGCGTGTTATTGACTGTTGACCAGCCCAAATTAATTTTCAACAAGCCTCTTCAGGGGAACAATGGAGATGGATTACTATTGCAGAGGGAGGGCCTTGTGTGCTTTGGCTTCACTAAGTGGATGTCTGGCCTCTTAATGCGCCTCCACCTCGGCCAAACTTACAATCAGCTGCTTCTGTTGCGAGTCGTCGTGATTGCATCCCGTGTGCGTCCTCTTTAGAGTTGAACATAAAGGTGTGTTGACAGAAGTGCTTCTTTTTCGCCCTAAATAATTTTTTCCGGTGACGCTGAGTGCAGTCATTATTTCCAAAGTCTGATTTAAACGTGCCTGTGTAGTCGATGTGCCTCGGCTGAGGAAGTCAAGCAGCCGAGTTAAACAAGAGGCCTCATTGTTAATTTGAGCATCCTGGCTTATTAATTTGGTTTTGATCTATCGGAGGCGGCTGGGTGTCATCCCATCGCTTGTTTTCCCTCTCCCACTTTGAATGGTACAAGTGACAAAAGGCCTCCCACACACAGTAGCTGGCGCAGTGTGATCACTGCATGCTGAGACACAGGGAGGTGTCAGCACTAATCTCCTTTAAAATGGCTCTCTTGTCTTACATCCGATGCTCACAGCATATCCTCGGCACTGTAATTGTGTCTACTCGATGAGACTTGCCGTCCCACTTTTACGCCACTTTTGTTTCATACAGGGAGCGCGCGCCACTGAAGTTGTGATACATTGCACTTGACTGAGGAGTC
Organism: Haplochromis burtoni; assembly: GCF_018398535.1. NCBI lineage: Eukaryota > Metazoa > Chordata > Actinopteri > Cichliformes > Cichlidae > Haplochromis > Haplochromis burtoni. Next base: position 246,621 of record NW_024582398.1, read on the forward strand.
GAAATTCAGTGGAATGTTTTTACCTGCTATTCTCAGCCATGTCTTGTGCTTTCTAATCTTCCATCGCTAAAAGAGGTAATAAGAAGTAATATGCAGTACAAAAACACAATCTACTCCCATTGTCAGCCTTGGGATAAAACCAACTTCTTAAGTATATACTCTGGAAAGCTATTGAGACTGTTGAATTTCGCAAGGGTGTAGGAGTGCCTCTTCTCCCGGGCTCATATTCAGGACCTTGCAGGGAGATCCGGAGCGGGATTTGAGGTTTTATTTTAAGGAGCACTCACATTTTTTCCTTGCAACTAAAAAAAGCAGAGAGACTGGTGCCACTTTTAACTGATTAGGGTGATGTTTTACATCCAGTGCACGCAGTACATCACTCTCATTGTCATTGTTAAACCGGGGCTCTTATCTCTTCTTTTTTTTCTTCCTTTTTTTGTGCACGGTCATTCATAGACTACTTTGTTTTCTGCGCACAGTACAATCAGATTTGAATTGCAGTTAATTTATTGACAAGCCATTGTGATATCGTGATGCACCTCCATTAGCTCGGTGTGTTTTGTTTCGATAGAACAAAAAGTTTCCCGTTTTAATAGCCGTGCACGGCATCCTCGCCTTAAAGGTCGGCCTCTTTGTTATTAAGCAGGTTACGTCGGGGTTAGCTGAACGGCACTGCCCTCATGGAGACAGGATAAACTGTGGAGGACAGGTAGACGCAAACCACTCTATTAATTCAAAAGTAATCAAGGGAAATGTAACCTGGAATTTCCCCTGGAATTTTCTATTCCCTTATCCCAAAGCGACAGTGTTACTGCTATATTCTCTGAGTATGACAAAAGGCCCACGGCTGAGGCAGTTTTCCCAAGGTCGCTGCCTGTGATGATGAGGAGCGTAGCTGACTTGATACATCTGGACTTCATTACAAGAGACTGGAACATGCACCACTATCATTCCCGCTATATCTGCTAAGGGAGACGGAGCAGACGCAGATTCCAACTTAGCAGGGGTTGTCTTCCATCTTTCCTCATGTTTTAAGGCTTCGCCTTCCGTCTTCCTCTCATTTTCCCTTTTGTTATTCGAATAACTTCATCTTTATCTCTTCGAGCGCCTCTGAAGTGCTGTGTGTTTATGCAAAATCCATGTTTGGCATACTTGTCGAGACTGAAGTGAAGATTGAAGTGCACGTCAGTACTTTAACTTGAAGCCTGCCTTACTTGGATGATTCTCCCCCTTGTTTCCCCTTTCACTTTGCTGAGAAAGTTTCTTCTTCCTCTCCCATGCCTCGTTGTTGCCCCGGAAAAGTCAGAGCTAAGTCAGAGCTCTCCCTGTCTCGCCCCCAGGACAGAGAGCACCTAGCCACATGCCTTGTAGGCTCGCCAGGAGCTCAGCGCCTCTGAACTGACTGATTGCCACTCGGAAGAAAAAAAACTCCCACATTGTTGCCGTGCTGCCATTTGCTGCCACACGCACAAACACGAAGCACATCAAAGGAGCATATTCACTTACCCCCACTCTACATCCTCATCAAGCCATATACCCCATTCCCCGAATGCACCCCTGCACTCCTCCTCCTCTTTCCTTCCCTCCCTCCCTCCTTACTCTGCCTCTCTCTTTACCCATGGTAAATTTTGCAAATTACTTCAAACAGACTAATTTTCATTGCGTATCAGAAGCAGCGCACTGGACCATGTGGCTAAGAGGAAAAATCAATGCGGCCCTAAGTGGGAGATCAAACTCAATATGTAGGTTTGGACTGAGCCATAGTGTCTTTATTACACCGAATAAATCTATCTCGTGTGTGTGTGTGTGTGTGTGTGTGTGTGTGTGTGTGTGTGTGTGTGTGTGTGTGTGTGTGTGTGTGTGTGTGTGTGTGAAAAGCCCACATGGGCACAAAGCTGAGGAGGCTTTGTTTGTTTCCTTCGCTTGAGATGTGCATAGAATGAAATGTCCTCTCTGCAAGTAAGCAAATTTTCATTTATCCCGAGCTGCCTTAGTTCTTCGCTCACCTCGTCCAAAAAAGGTGAAGGCTGAGGTACTTGTGCTGTTTTATGCCATGCCTAACGTGGAATCTAAGTTCGGCTTTTCATGTCTAAATATACAACGCACAATGCCACGTGTGACAGCAAACCTCCTCACCTTGGCCATTATCCGTCTCATAAGCTGACAGCTTGCCTTTATGATTTAGTAATTAAAGTTCATGCAAAGAAGTCTAAAGCTGCGCGTGTGTGTCTGCTGTTCCCGTCCTTATCACATCCTGTCCTCATAGGTATTTATTGAAATAGAAAAAGCTGCTCCTTCCATGCGAATGACACAAGTAACCACATTTCTGTCTTCATTTGATATGTCATTGCTGGACCTTGTACCATATCAAGAAACAACAGGGATCCATTATTGATATCTAGCAGCTAAAGTTGCATCACCTTGAGAGTTCCAAAGGTGAAAAACAGCGTAGCACAACTGGGGTGTTGTTGTTTTTTTTATTATTTTTATTATTATTATTATTTCTTTATTTATTTCTGTTTCCCTCTAGTGAGATGTCACTTCAAAAACAACCCGACCAAGGAATGTTATTATGCTGAGAGAATGTCAGCCAGTTACAATAGGCTGCTTAATGAGGTAGTGTGGCAAACTTTCAGGCAGGCCATAATATGAATTATTTGTCATTGGCTCTGTGTGTGTATGTGTGTGTCTTTGGAAAGGGCCCAGTGTAAAGTGGGATGAAGGCAAGCCTTGATGGAGAGATGTGGCACTAGCCTGGGGGCTCGCTCCACTGTGAGGGTAGTTAGCTTACTGCACACCGCCATCATTAGGGACTAGGGCACTTGTGCTTGGGAAGGTGAAACGCAAGCCTGCACTCAGACAGCAGCGAGTACACGTAACACCTGTAAATATGCTGCGCTTCTTCTCGGCAACTCCGCCTGTCTCGCACTCGGTCTCGAGGTGTTTCTACTTGAGTCCTCCCCCTTGTAGGAAGCTCTTTGTAACAAACACTCGGGAGAGATCGAGCTGTAAGTAAACTTTAAAAGTCGATTAGGAAATGTAAAGGCAACGTAATGAATAAGCACGGTATATCTGTGCTGAGAATCAATCAGGGTTCCTGGTCAATACAAAGTGACCTAATGCTGACTTTTAAGTACAGCTTGATTTTTGAGCACATGCTCTCAGCAGACAAATAATAAGCTGTTCTGAGCCACTATTTTGATCAGCTGAGTTGAGCAGAATCAAGCACAACTTGATCCTGTCAGAGTTGAAATGACTTTTAATCAAATAGTTTCCCCTCTGCTACAGACACATCCTGACGTTTAGTAAGCCATAATGTGCAAACGTTTTGTGTTTTCAGTCAGTCAAATGCAGATCTGAGAAACTGGACTCGTTGTGTTGTCACTCGTAGATGTGAGGATGCTGTAAAACAACAGAAAGCATAAGATGCATCCAAATCGATTCCTCTGTTGCTGCTCGATTCTGTGACCTTTGGTTTTATCGTTCGATGTCGCAGAATTAATTTTTTTAAAGGAGGATCACAAGATTACGAGAAAGAATTTATTTTTCTCTCCTGGAACTCCCCCGTTTTTTGTTTTTTTTTTTCCGTTACAATCTATTCGTTGTGCGATACACACGTTAACACCTTTATGCATCCAGAGTCTTTGTGATTCAGCTTGGCCTTGCTGCCGGCACACTGTGGGATAGTCCTTTAGGAAAAGCACCAAATCATACCAAATCTTCCCTCATTTGTTGGCCCCTGTTTATTTATTTGATGAAAGAGATTCTTTCATATTGTGAGAAAGAGGGAAAAAATGTCTTGAAATGCTCACCTTTCATGTGCATCATTTTATTCTTCAAGGTCATCGGACAGTTGTCAGCGAATAAAGAGTGGGCTGATTCTTGCTAAACAGTGTGAGGATGGAAGATGATGTCGAGTCTACGCATGACTCAGTGTGTGTTAGGATTTTATGAAAACAAGGTGGTCTCAGCATCAAAAGCTAAAGACATAGACAAAGGATTACTAACTTTTCTCTTTTTTATCAACTTGCTTGTACAAAAAAAGAAGAAAAAAAATCAACAATGCAGAAAGAGACAGTCAGAATCAGCTTTATTGGCCAAGTATGTGTACACATACACTACGAGGAATTGGGTTCTTTCTCTCAAACAGCATGTCTAATATAAACAAAAAAAATATATTTTTTTTTTCAGTAATTAAACACCTTTTACATCTACTGTTTTTCTTCAGCCCAGTGTTTAAGAATACCAAAAACACTGATAACACGCAGACTGCACTGCAGCACTTCACCTACACTATAGAGTGCAAACTTGTAAGTATTGACCTGACCTCAGGATCCTTTACTTGTTTTTCTTTCGACAGTCCTGCAAAAATCAATAGATTTCAGTTCATCCTCGTGACTTAAATCTAAACTCCATGAGATACGGTCAAGAACGGTACGCTCGGTATTCCTATTCCCAAACAATTCCTCAAGTGCTTTTTGAACCTATGAAATTTGATGTCTTTCTTCAGGGAGCAGTATACTCAAGTGCATGAAGAATGAATGAAGGTTTGTTCCTATGCGATGAAGGTCACAACAAGGGCCACAATGCACTGGAATTGGTTTCAATATATTCTTTTGAACTAGCTATGCAATTCAGGCTTTTTAATTTTGTATGCCTCTAGAGTGAGAACTCCTTTCAGAGATGGCAGTGGCTCCAAACTAAAGAGCATCTTTGAAATGTACGTCTGCACAGGGAAAGTGAACACTGACCCCCCCAGCCCCCTTTTAACTTTGTATTGAACCCAACTGAGATTAAAAAGAGATTATGATCATGAAGTACGACATTCATCCGCTAATATGAAGCTATATGAAAACATGTGCCATTTTAATCTTAATAAAAGAGACTAGTTTTGTTTATGCTATGCTGCAGCCATATCTGCAACCTTTCAGTTTTGTCTTGTTGCCACGATGAGGGTCAGGGGAATACATCCAAAACAATATGTCTTTGTATGTTGTTTGTTGTAACATAGGGGACATATTTAATGTTTTGCAGTGTTTTCTGATTTGTATGCTTGCCTGCGGCGATGGCCTTCAACATTGTTCCTCCATGCCACACTCACATCAAAACACTTAATTTCTCTACTCAGGTACACAAAGCCTCTCCTCCTTCTCAAAGTGCAATAGAACCATCACAGACACGTCCATGTTATACGTAGCTCACCGGTTCAGGGTTCAAGGGTATATACTGCACAAATGCATTAAATGTGCAAACATTCAAAGGGAACGAAGAAAAATTCCTGCATTTCCTTGATCGCAAGTGAACCCTTTCTTTTCCAGCTCTTCTTCGCCTGGCTTTCAGTCTGCATTACAGCTTTAGTACTTTTGTGTTGTTTGCTCGGCTATTTTGTATATTCATGGAAACTTGGAATGAATAAGAAATCAGTGGTAAGCTCCTCAGTGTAAGGAGTGGGGGGAAAAAAACACAATCGCGTACAGAGAAACTCTTCCTTGTGAAGTGGTTGTTGATAACTTGAGAATGCCTCGTAAATGAAGACCAACCCTGCCCAAAAAACACTGCATGTACTACAGAAACTTTGTACACAGCTTTCCTCACACAGGAACACAACTTCAGTGGAACAGATGAAATCCTGCAGTGGTGATGTTTAATGGATGGTATGGCAAGAAAATGTCTAAAAGCCAATGTGATAAATGACAGCTATGATCAAACCTCTGTAAACCTCTGTATTGAAACTGTGTTGAAATGCTGAATGTGTTCAGGGACCACCCTATGTTAATCTGCGTTAATGTCCCAATACTTCATTGTGGAGCACACATCCAACCCCAGTATAACGTACTTTTGTCACCAAGAAAAAGTCTTTTTTTTAATGTTCTTCTACATGTCAGTGATTCTGCAGCTCCAGAGGTCCCACTGCCCTCAGCTCATCCTGAACTCTGGCCTCCATGTTAGACAGAGGCTAGGGAATGGAAAATTTCCCTATGGGAATAAGAGAAGTTTCACCTTATCATTAATTTAGCACAAGAGGTCCATTTGCATGAGACACGAATGACTGAATGTGTTCAGGCAATGTGGGAAAAGGAGATTCTTCTTATGAAGTGTTAAGATTGGAGCACAGTAGTTCTTGCCTTTCTTACCAAACTACTTCTCACACATTTGTGCTGTCCTGTACTTTTTAAACGTATGCACAAAGTACTCTACTTTCAACTCTGTTCGATACTTGAAATAAAAAAGCATAGTTGGTAACGCAGGCAGGAATACAGAGAAGCTTGGAGTTAAATGGTAATAGAACGTGAACCTAGATCAGTGTCAGCTGCTCAAATCTGTAGTGTCCATATACTGAGCAATAATAACTGATTAACTTAGCCTGGGATTAATGAAAGGTCCTGAACACTAGAAGAATATCCTCTTATCTGTTTGAATGCATGACCTTGTACAGATGTGTCATTTCTTTCCCCTTAAGCAGCAGCTGTTGTGTCTGGGTTGCAGTCTGGTCAGTATTAAATCTTGGATACGAGGGAGAGCTACCCTGACATCTCTGTGCAAAGAGTTCAAGGCAAAATCAGATTTTCTTTTAAAATTATTCTGAAAAATGGGAACAAATATTATTAGAAATATGCACTGGTAAACACATTGCAGGTAAGGGAGACACGACAGAGTGCATAATTATTATTATTACCTTTAGCAGCCTTACAAACATCTAGAAAATGCTAAACATACAACATAAAATACAAAATATATAGCATAATACAGAATTTACACACACATGTAATGCAAATCTTTAGCACTGTCTAACACAGGGTTGTCCAACATAAGGCCTGGGGTCCTATAATTGGCCAGGCAAAGACTACAGTCCGGCCCACTAAATGGCTGTGAGGATGTAGATTTTGAACTTTAAACGGTTAAAACTTTGAGCATTTGTGCTAAAAATTGTTTAAAAAAAAAAAAAAGAAAGGAAAAAACCCCCAAAACATTACATTTAAAACTACAGGAAACTTTCCTGTCATTTTACTCATTGTTCGTGTAGAACAAAGACTTTTTTCTCTTACCTCTGGGATGAAATGTTTAGTTAAACATCTTCACACTGACAGAAACGTGAGTTTCACTGGTCCGGTCCACGTAAGATTAAAGTGGGCTGTATGTGGCCCTCATTGTAAAGAGTTTGACATCTGTGCTCTAAAACATCCACCGGTATCCTTCATTACATTCTTTCCTATGCTTTTAAATTCACAAGTAGATGCAGGTATCTGTCAGGACTGTAAGCACATCGAAAAGCGATCACATAGCGGAGCATTACTGTTAGTAGTGGGACAGAGAAGGGTTCAAAGGTTAGTTGGAAGTTGACCTTTGTAGAGAAAAATAAACCAGTGCTGTTTTTTGTGATTGGTCACTGATGAGCCCATCAAATCATAATATCCAGCTCTAAACATGTTTTATCTGATTGCGCACGATGTACTGCCCTGCAAACAACGAGTATAAAGATGGCTTATAATTTAAAAGAAAAAAAAAAAGACTTGTTATAGGAGGAGCAGTTCAAATTATCTAAGTGATGTTCCTCCTTCTCACTATGAAAAGTTTTGCAGAAGTTAATCACAACTGTTTTAGTAGAATACGAAACACCTCTGTTATTTTGTATAGCAAATAATAATAATAAAAAAAGCAAGTAGCCCCCCAAAAAACACGCTTGGATGTATATTTCCATTTTATGATTACGACATGATGATTCTCGAGATTTTATTTGAATAAAATGCTACATTTTTTGGCAGATTTCCTTATAAGACCCCCATCCTGAGACGCTGGGTCCGGGGATTTTCAGAATAAAAGCGAAACACAGATGCGCACATACTAAGTTGCTTTTATTAATACAGAACTGCATGCTACAGAGACTGTACAGCATAAACATTTATTCATTACAAAAAACATGGTTTTAGAACCATTTAAAATAACAGGAAAAAACAAACAAAAAAATATAAGAGCATAAAATAGAACAGGAACATCACAGCCGTTAAGGAAACATTCAAACTATTTATCATTAGCATCTTAATAAACCAGAGAAGAAATCGACAGATTACAGTCGCGTCATGTCAACTACAATGGCACCGAGTGGATGATTCTCTTGTAGCTTTTTTTACAGCCTCTTGCAACATCAACATGCCTATTTTTTCTATCTACCTATATGTAGTAGTGTACTTAAAAGTGGCAGTTTGTGTATTTTTTTGTATTTAATAGTTTTTTTATGAACTTCCTAATATACATAATTTGGCCCTGGTGGGTTTATACAGTATGATGTCCGTCTTTTTATTAAGTTTAAATTTTAATATTTGACAATTTGCTACCAAACACATTTGTTATAGCAACATTTATACTACATACATAGCAATCTATGTAACGTCACAGCAAAAAATGGTATCGAAATGAAAAAAACAAAACAAACAAACAACAACAAAACAAAACAAAACAAAAAGAGATCCCTACAGCATGGTTGGGGTGGGGGGCGGGGGCAGAGGAAAAATTATCACAAAATTTTGGCACGGAAAATCTGTACACGAATCTACAGTCCGAGAGATGTGACTGTGCAATAAAAAAGAAGGGCATCTGACACTTTTCCAACTACTGAACACGCGGTACCCACTGTCTCGTGTTTCAAGTTTTCTTTTCTTCTTTTTTTTCCTGTAAAATGGCTTATAGACGCATTTCTTGAAATGAAGTTGTGCATACATCTGTTCATGAGATCTACACAGTACACTGAGCGGAATCCAGGTTTTTCGGAGAGGAAAGATAACAAAAAGATTTGCCTTTTTAAAACCTCCTTGTAAAAATGGATCGTTCGTATAGTTGCTTACCTTAAGAAAAAATATTTGTACAATGTATTCAGAAAGAAAAAAAAAAGAGACACATACAAGATACAACAAGCAATCTCTAAAGCAATAAATACTACTGGTCCTAGCGTTGTGACATTTTGAATTTAATAACCCACAACCCTCCCACCCGACCTCCCCTCAAGCCCACCCAAACTTGCCTGACTCCACCCCAAAGGTAAACAACAAAGAAAAAAAAGACAACGCAGTGGAAGAATGCATATTTAACACAGTAATCCCCTCCCGCCCCGTTATTCTGTACATTTAAACAAGAACAAGTAACATCACAATTAAAGTTGTTCCTCAGAGAGGTGTCACCGCTAGCCTCATGCCCTCCAAGAGTTTTGAACAGATGTCGAATGATTGGTTCGCAAGCTCGTATTTAATACAAATAAAGAAGGAGAACCAACTCTTTCAAGAAAAGGGCTCGTTGAATAATCTAGCCTACCTTTTTTATATCCGTCTTTTTAAACATTTGGATGCTGAACTAGATAATTTCTGTTTTGCGCTGTTTTAAAACTACAAAAAAGACAAAAACAAAATTCATAAAAATTTTGGCAGATTCACAAAGCTATACTACAGCTCATTGTATCATTTCTTTATAATAATTAGATTTGTCTGATAATGACGGGTCAAATATTGACCAATGAACTTTAATAAAAACATAACCTAAAATTCCAAAGCCTTATGGCACAGAAACAGAAAGAGAAAAGAACCGAGGGCGAGTGAAACGGAGCAGAGAGAGGGCCTAGAAAGATGTTTGTGTGAGTGTGTGTGTGCAGAGCTAAAAAAACAAACGGAGGAGGAGAATAGGATAGACTATTCTATAGACTTGGTCACTAGCGACAGAGGCTGTGGGGCTGTGGAGGGGAGGAGCGAGTGGGAATGACACAGCGATGCCGAGGGCCGGGCCATCGAGGACGCCACAGAGGAGCCCGGCTGCCGCGAGGACGAGACGTCACGGTGCTCCAGAGCTCCGTTGTGGGAGGAGGCGGCGGGCGTTTTGCTAGCTGCTGCGGCAGAGTTTTCCAGCTGAACCAAAGATGGCGGTGGAGGCCCAGCCAGGAGGTGCGGGTGGTGGAGTGGCTGGTGGGCCGGTTTCATAGTCAGTGAGAGAGGTTGCATTTGTTCAGTCTGAGATTTGGACTCTTTTGAGGAGGGGGAAGGAACCACTGAGGAGGGGGAGGATGGGGGGGAGTCTAGTAAGCTTCCGTCCGTAGAGGGAGGACTGGCACAGCTGCCTTCACCTTGGATGTAGCGAATGCACTTTTTTTTTCTCCTAAAGGACAAGGTGAGAGAAAGAGAGCGTCTCTCAGTGTCACAGCTTCACACTGAATATCATCTTAGCACTGTTGCTGACTTAAATGCACCTTTCCCTTCAGAAATTTGTGGGGAGAGGGTTTGTTAAAAAGAAACAATACTCGATGGATAACGTTTGGAGGTGCATTTAAGCAACTTTGTAAAGGAGGAAGGTGGTAGAAATGATAGTCAGTTTCTAAGTCATTAGGCAGGACAGACACTGAAGAAAGATCGCCTGGACAGGAAGCAGAAAGGGAATGAGAAGCACGCACATGAGAGATGAGGACGATGAAGAATGAAAGAGATGAGCTGTGGTCGCGTTTGCTCTCCTAACGCTCTGCTGTTCTTACAGGAAGAACTGCAGCCTGTTGTCTCTAGCACAACTGTTACTGGACCCAGCTCACTGCTCTACTTCTATCAGACTCTACTCTCTCTTCTCCTGAGGGAATAGAGTTTGGATATGAGGCGAAAAAGTCAACAGGATCCAAACTGCCCTGCATCTGCCCCACAGACACAAGTGTGTGTGTGTGTGTGTGTGTGCATGAGGGGGGTCAAAGCACCATGTTTGCATTCCTGCCTGGGGTTGGGACCCTCCCCCTGCCTGCCGTGTCCCGAGGCCAGGCCCGTTGCACTCGCAGAACCCGGTGAACAAAACACAGAAGGGAGGGGGGGTGATCAGGAGAGCAGGGGATTGTTGCATTTTTCTGTGGTGACTCTGCTCTGAAGGCTGTGCTTCAGATTTGGTTAAGGGGGAATCTCTGCCCACCTCATCTTTACCCTGACCCTGACAGTGACCCCTCTCTCTCTCAGCTCTCTATTTTATCACAAGAATGCCCGAAGGCCGCGGAGTACCAGTATTTAAGACTTACAGGGATGTCGAGTAAGAAAAAATAAATAAAAATAGACCAAAAACTGAGCCTTTTGGAACATGTAACGCTGACTTACTGTTTAATTAAACCTTTATTTCTGTTAACTCTGATCTACATAAACGCAAACGGAGAGCAGATCACTGAGGATGAAAGGAAGGAGGGACATCGACAGATTACATATAAAAGCCCACAATCGCATGCTGGGTGGGGGGGGGAAAAAGGCATGCATTTCTGATGAAGTCAACACAGTGCAAGCACACAACACCAGGACAGCAGAAAAGAGTGAGGATGAGGCTGTTAAGTACATCCTGTGCCGATACTGTAGCTTTTTTGGACGGTGCGGCGCATCGATCGGGCGTAAAAAGGTATCGTTTTGCTACTACATGCGCGCCCCGCTCTCGATAACTGTCTGTCAAACTGCAACAAATGAGCTAATATCCATTTTTTAACAGACATATTGATTTATGGTATGTGCCCGTGTATGATATTGATTTCTCTGTCTCGGGGGAAATTATAGCAGATGCATCTTTTAGGAAATGGAGCCCAGAGAGAACTTTTAACCTCTCTGCTCTTAAAATGAAGGCTGATTTACTGCACTTTTCAGTCTCCTGATCTCATGATGTGCTATTATTAGAAATAAAGCCATGTTCCTGATAATGTGTGTGTCAGCTGTAAAGGAAGGGGCCAGCTGGAAGCTAACGGTTACAGAAAAAACAGAAAAATGACCTTTTGGTGTTCATCTTGCTACAAAATTTTTGGCTTTTTTTTTTTTTTAAGCTCATCTGTGTTTTAGAAACAGTGAAAATGAAACATTAAACAGACAATGTGCTGCGATGAAATGTGTAGAGAAAGAGTGGGGCAAGATGTGGTGCAAGCCAGACACAAAGAAGGGTATTACTTAGCAGAAACAAATACCTACCATGAAAATATTCCCAATTCAAAGACTGCTTGTGTCAGAACAGAAAGACAACAGGTAGGGACTAAGTAAGGGTTATCGAAGAGGAGTTTGGAGGAAGAAGAGGTGGAGAAGGAGGAGGAAGAGGGCACAGAAAAGAGTGTCACTGAGCAGGCCCTCAGAGAAAGCAGGGCTAAATTTGTAAGCATCACAGTGTTATTCAAAAAGAGTGCCAATTAGGACATACATGACATTTAGGATGGGAGGGAATTATCCACTGCCTGGAGAGAAAATGGATTTCAATCGTAGCAGCTTAGACGGTCAGAAATGTTCTGCTAAATCACATTAGGAGCCATGATCTTTCAACATGTGTTTGGATAAAATATTTGGAAGTCTTATTTAGAAATCCATTTTCTGACACTTGGCTTGAACTGACTTTAGAGGAGTAGGAAACTTCTCAGTTAGGAAAAGGGGAGCTGAGAAGTTTTCCATCTGTTACCACAGTGATGGAAACGTGTTTTTAGCAAGACATCTGAGCCAGTAATCAAGGAGAAGATGCTCATTGTGGATGTCTTTCCTCCCATTGCTACTACAGGAGTTATACCTGCATGGTTTGCACCATAAACTCAGCTGGTCAAGCCCGAACAAGGCACGACACTTCTTTGGGGTATTTGCATCTGTTAGCCAAAGAGGTAGACACAAACACACACACAGAGACAAAAAGGAAAAAAAAAGAAAGAAAAAAGAAAATGGACACGTCATTGCACAGACAAAAACATGTAGCCAGGGCTTAGATTTAGGCTGGCAACACTGGGATGTCCTCCATATTGACCAAGCCATCAGGCTCCAGAACCTCCAAGCCCCGACCTGCCAGTTTAGGACTTCTGATTAATCTCAGTAAGGCTCATTGTAACTGTGCATCCTGCAACTTTGCAACTTGAACACATACACACAGACACCACTCATACAAGCACTCGTACGCAAAACCTTTTTCCCCAAACAGGAGGTAAAAAATCAAATAGGGTGAACCCAGAGATAGACCGGCAGGGTGTGGCTGGAGGAAGCTGAGAGGTCATAATAGCCTGGCGGGACAGACGGGGGAGGGAAGCGAAGAGAAAGGAAAAGCAGCAGCATAAAAGAGAGGAGGAAGTCCCAGCGTAGAGTGACCCAGCCTTCACCTGGCCCTGGCCAGTGCAAGCACACACCATACACACCTGCACGGGCCACACCAGTTATTCTGTTGGTCGAGCCCAAAGCGCGCTCGACACTTCTTAGGAGCGCTCAGGTCTGATGCCGCAACAAGGAAGGGAAGCCAGCAGAGAGGAGCAATAGAACCAAAACCAATAAAAAAAAAATAAGGAACAGAAATTAAAAAGAGGAGAGAAATAAGGAGAAAAAACAGTGAATCTATGAAGCTTGGCAGTGGCTCATTTTGCAAGAAATCAAAACCCCGCACCCAAAAGAAAAAGAAAAAATAATTCCCCTTAAAGCCATTATCAAGTGTGCCTTTAAAGATAGGGCTGAACTCGATTAGTAAGTTTCAAACACAAGTAAAAATCAAAATGCATGCAAATTATCCAATCGGGATGTTAACAGTGGAAACTTTTCAGTAGCATAATCTAAATTCTGGCTGGAGTTAAAGCTGAAGATAAAGACCGATTTGGCTGAGAGGGGTATAAATGGAGCAAATGCAGGTTGGATTAATTTACGGTTAGATGCTATCAGCGCACTACGGTTTCAAAGAGACGAGGTCAAGGTGGCAGAACTAGGAAGAAGTAGCAGATTGCTGGAGCAGCACAGTCGTGAGTTAGCCCTAGCCAGGGGAAGGATTAAAAAGGCTGGAATCTGGAGAGGGAATCTACTCTTTAGACCTGGCATCAAACAGTTGATTATTTTCCATCAGCATTGGCGGTCTGTTGCGGAACAGCTGCCAGTCACTTGCTAGCTCTACCCAGTAATCAAGTCATTATCAGAAATAGAGCTGAGTGACAGCAAAACGCTGTGGTGGAAGCGTTTGAGTCCAGGCTTTGTCTGAGCAGAGACTTATTCGACAGAGGCTGGTCCAAACTCATGCTGGCCTATAGGAAAGGCAAAAGTGCAGCTACTGAAGCATATAGATTAAGGAGGTTTACCCTGACATTGCAGCCTTCAGGTCATACTTCATAATGATAATCTAGCTTTATATATAAATATATATATATATATATATATATATATCACCAGGTCCTCAAGCATACTGCATAGTAATTTGAGCTAAATAGCAACAGTAAATGAGTGTAAAATGAATTAAATATAAGCTACCCTGAAGTCAAATAAACAATGGCAACATTTTTGAAGAAAAGAAAGCAGCAAACAAAGCAAAAAGAGCATATTTCAAAATATAGGATTTAAGCTTAAACCTGCCTCACTGCACATTTATGAATGGATAGATATAGATATATAAATGTATACATAAATTTAAAAGGAAGGAAAATAAAACAGTTAGTGATTTAATACTCAAAATGACATTAGCACCTGTAATCGGAGGGAGTGAAAGGCAAGGGTTTGGAAAATATTCTCTGCGTTCTGGAAAAAAAAAAGAACAGATAGAGAGGCCTTCAAGAAGAAATCCGTCACCAAAACGAGCGCAAAATACATGAGAACAAGTCGTCATTGCTCCTTACATCATCAGAATTAAAAAGAATAATGAATGAATGAATGAAAATCACAGGTTTAGCAAACCTCCTTAATTTTTAAGATATAGGTGATTTGTTTTGTTTTGTTTTTTCCTCAAGTTGGTATAAAAGCATGCAAGGAAGCAGGCGATGGGAAGGGGAGGTAGGCCCAACAAGCACACGCATGCACAGTCACGCAAACACGCACGCGGTACAGTTGTGCAGTCCGTCTGCAGGGCACAGGCAAGTAAATATAAAACACGCACACAACACTGTCAAAGTTAATGGCTCTCACGATGCTTAAACCTCACATTCTCGTAACATATCACAATACCAGAAGGCTAAGGGCCAGGGGAGGGGAGGGGGGGTGAGAAGGACTGTGGGGGGTCATGCATATTCAGTCGCTATTAGCTAGGGAGAGCAAGGGAAACTGGAAAAAGGAGGGAGGGGTGGGGTTTACAAGCAATTCTACTATTTAAATATTGCATTGGGTAGCAACTATACCAAAAAAAAATAAAGAGAAAAAGCCAGGCAATATAACTCACATACACACACAATAAAAAAAAATTATAAAAAAAAAACATAACACAAAAAACTAGCTACACTTTTATCTTGCAAGATGTCACATCTGCCTGACACATGATGGGGCTCTTCTAATATGAGAGATAATTGCAGCTCACTTACCATTGCTCTCTGCTTGCTGCTTTTCCCTTTTTCTCTTCTTCCTTTTCCCCTGTTGGTTAGCCGCCAAAAAATAGAAAGAAAAAAATAGACACAGACAGGAACCTTAGTTATTATATTGCAGAATGCCCAAAACATGAAACAGAGAATAGCACTCATCTTCGTGTTTACTTATTTATTCATTCATTCTTTCTCTGCCTTTTTTCTGTCTTTGCCCTCCGGTTTGCAGCAGCCACTGCAGGCCAAGACCAGAATTCTCCCTCCTCTCTCTCCCTATTTTTTGGCTCTTTTCTTCTTGTTCTCTAATCTTTTGTTTCATTTTCCTCTGTTTTGTGAATGCCTAGGCATCTCGACGCACTTCTTATTTGGAAGGCGGATTTCTCAAGGCTGCTCTTGGGCGACTGCAGTGGTCAGACTGATCCCAAGATGAGAATCAGGTATGCGTGGGTCAGAGCGAACTATCCAGGCTACAAAACATTTCACACTTTAAAATCTCAGCTTTAATTTGAGTAGTTTTACAATGACATAGCAAGAGCTATGTGGGATATACTGCACTTCTTGGGCAGCTATGTGTTGCTCACGTGGCTCAAAGCTCACTGAGCATTACCGAGCATTGTAGTTCAAGGTGGTTTGAGGTATCCATGTAAAGTGGCATTTAAGGTACTTGTCTTTCCAAAATCACATGTGTATATTTTGAAAACCCATGTGCACAGAGGTAAAACTCGCCAACAACCAACTACAACTCTTTCAGATTGGAGGACTAATTTATAGCCCCTATTAGACAAGCAGGTTTTAATGAGCACCCTGGTCACGTTTTTATGAGGTAAGATTTACTTGCTCACGAACTTTAAATGTCAGCAAGTAATATTTGAATGCCGAGGATGCTTTCCAGGATGTACCCGCCAGCAATCATGATGTTGAACCCCTCGGTAATCCACAAAAACACATGCAAAAAGAAACAGGTTGAGTTGTGCAACCAAGTTCTGTGGAATAATGACAAAATATCAACCTGGCCAGTGGCATTTACTGATGATTTCACTGCAGATAGAAGCAACTCGAAGTATACAAAAGCATTTAGTGTGGTAGGATTCTCCGAAATGCCTCTAAACCCGTTCAGAATGGCAAACCTAAACATTTACCCAAAGCAACCCCAGAGCAATTCAGGGGGAAGAAGTTAAACACCCTGGAACGGCCAGGTCAGTAATCTGATCTTAATCGGATTGGGCTTAATTCCACTTTCTGAAGACCGGAAAGGCAAAGAGGCATGGCAGCAGTCATGAGGTGAAGGCTGCAGCAGTAAAGGGCAGGGAGAGCACCACCGGGGAAGCTACAAAGCATCTGCTGATGACTATGGACCAGGGACCTCGGGCATTTACAGACTGCACAATATTTTAAATATAATGTAGTTTGACTTCACATATGTCTGTAAATGACCTTTGTTCCCTTGGGGGGATAAACCCACTCAAATTAATACTAAGACTTGGTACTTTGCATCCTTTATTTATTCCTTACTGGACTGTCATTATCTGTAGCATGATAAGGTGGATTTAAGACCAGAGGATTTTTGTCCTAGATCTACATGAACAGATTTTGATCTGTGGGGCAAAGAAAGGAAAAAAAGCAAAAATAAATGGCCTTGAATATGTGACCTAGCGAAAGGGGGGGAAAGAAGAGGCTAATACGACTTGTAAACTTAAAAACTTACATAGTTGTCTCGTGCTGACCAGCCTGGGTACAGCTGCATGTGGAGCTGTCGTTCTTTCCTGGCCAGCTCGTAGTACTTGGCCTGCTCCTCCCGCGATAGGGCGTGCCACTGCAAAATGAGAAACCAGGCACAGAAAGACGAGATTTTCACCCAGAACAGAGATAAAAATAGAAGAATGTGTGCATGTTGTGTACTTTCTGTAAATCCCAAAGTATGTCATCATTAACTACGACTCTTTTCTTCCATCCCATTAGACCCTTTACAGCCATGTTATGATTGAAATCAGCATGGCTGAATGTCTTGTGCGAATAAGCTGGTAGGACTTACCCTTCGCCCCAGGATCTGGTTGATGGCAGCACTTTCCTTGAGTGTGCACTCAGCCACCACTTTGGCCCGCATCTCCTTCATATAGAGCATGAAGGCATTCAGAGGTTTCTTTATGTGGACCTCTTTCTTTTTCTCTTCTACCTTTTTACCGTCTGACTGTTTCCTGTGATGGGGCAGAGAGCAGTGAGATGAGCAGAGTCTATCTCCAAGTGGTCACCAAAAGTCAGTAATAGGAGAAAGTTTACTCACGAGCTGTCGAGAGAGCTGATGTCACTGTGCGAGGATTCCTGCTTGACGTTGGGTGTTACGATGGCTGGGTGAGGGATGCCCGTGGTGTGCAAACTGTGGTGAGGGGGCACCATGTGTGGGGGGAACCTAGAGGACAGAAGACTGTGTAAATCGTCAGAATGAACACAGGTGAAATGAGAAGATGGAGCACATGTACACACAAGACTACACGTCAAAGCACATCATGTATTTTCAGTTTCTTTCACAGAAATGGAATTGACCCTTAGCCACACTAAATACAAACATTCACATGAAAATTTCCTAAGTATTAATAAACATTTATAGACTTATCTACTCAAAATGACAGTTTACTCAGTCACTAAAGCTTAAAAAATAGTAAAAAGGTCATTTTCTGTTGCTTAATTACTACAAATCCACACTACACCCAGTCCATTTTTTTGATGGGATACTGGATCCTTTATATGGTAGCTTTATCATGCGTCTCTAACTCTACTGGGACAAACATAAAAAAAAAATAAACATCGTGCTGAATTCAGTAAGACATAAAACCAGTAACTGATGTTTTACTGAGGCCACAGCTCAATGTGAGACAATCAAAAAAAATTGTAACGCCTCCTGCTGGTCAACAGAAAGAACAAGGGTTTAGGGGAAAGGCTTAGCTAATTTAGCTTAGCTAACAGCTTAGCTTGCTGTTAGCTAACATTTTATATGTTAGCTAAAAATGATCTTTGTTTATCAATACTGTTAACTAGTGTTGTGCAATTAATTTTCGCAATGGCTCCCTAAGAAACTGGGACTGTTGTTGAGGGCCACGTCATTCTTAACACATTTTATCTCTTAAAAGCTTATTAGCCGCAGCTTTAGCTAGTCTTGTCCATTTGTTTTCTTAATTTCCGATGGTATGTTAAGCTACCAATTTAATTTGTTCGTCTAGGACTTAAGGGCTCCTCAAACTCCTGTTTTCATAGTTTAATGCCTTCGATAGCTGAGAACTTCTCAGCACGCACATGTCATTGCCATCTATAACAAATGACATATACAATAGGTGTGCACATGGTTTCCAAATACGATTCTACTGGCAATTACTATTTCCATCATTCAGCTGTAGATAACAAGGGGCGATCAAAGATTTCAGTTTATTGCATTTTGCCAGTTAAACGATATGAAAATGCCAGATTTGGGAGAGGTAAAGCTTGAAGTGTTATCTCTTATCAAGGAATTCTGCAAACTAGATGAAAATGTTCTATCATACACTCCGGTATTGGGTCTGTATTTATTTCCTCCCCATTCGTTTCTGCCTATTCAGCACTGTCAGCAGCACTGACATTTTTATCTTCATCCCTCTGCACTCCTATCATCATTTCATCATCTCCAACTGTGCCACATATCGAGGCCAAAAACTCTTATTTATAAAAATCGCTCGCACCGGCTAGAACAGCCATAAGACTCTGCTGTTCTGTATGCGCCAGTGTATGTATGACAATAATTATTTGTGTGCGATTATTTGAACATGCACGTTCATGTGTATGTTTACAGCATGGTGCCTTAGTTCCACGTGACCACACACAAATTCAAGAGAAGAGAGGATGATGAAGGAGAAGAAAAAGGAGAAATAATTCTTTTTTTAAAGCAGCTCATTATCCAGCAGTGTCTGGCTGCATGGCTCCGAGCCAGAATATAATGATGAGGATAAACTCGCCAGGAACAACTAGTTTCTGTTGGAGGCCATCTCAGGGGAGTGCCAGTGCTCCCCCTCAAACTCTTTCCCTCTTTTTCTCCTTTCCCCTCTTCTCCCTTCATCACTGACACATTGGTGTTTGTGCCATGTCATCCGATGATGGGGAGCTCGGCAGCAGTGGCTGCATATCGCCCATCATTAAGGCTGCTGCATTTTCTTCACTCACCCCGTTTCCTCTCTCCCTGTTCACCCCTCCCTCCTTCTCTCTCTGTGCACTTGTTAAAATTTCCTCTGTTCCAAGATCTATTTTTCTCTACTCTCTTCTTCTTCTCTACTCCTCCCTGTCCCCTCACCACCTCCACGCTCCTTCGTTTCCTCTCTCCACCCCTCCTCCTGCTGCCACCACACGGCCCAGGTTATGGTTTAAACATGACGGCCATCCCTTTGAAGCATGGGGGCATCATCATCACCATCATCGGGCTCATCAGCAGCAAGCAGCGCCTTGGACCAATTTAGCCAACACAGAGAAGGAGATGCATTGGAGACCCCACCCATCCACCCACCCCAACCCCGGGGCTCCTACGTCTCAATCTCAAAGGTAAGAATGGCTGGTGGGAAAGGGAGGGGGGGGGTCACCGGCGCAGCAAGCCCAGTGTCAGCCAGTGCCATTTAATTGCCAGTGTGAAGCGATAGCCCCCGTGCCTGTTTAATGTATAATGATCCGGCCGGTGCGCTTCTCCCGTTAACCAGGAAAAGAGAGGGAGTGGGATGACGGGGGAACATATCAAAGGGCAGGCTTAAGCACAAGGGGCAAGGGGGCCTCCACATCCACCCACCTGTCACACATACATTCACACGCACACAGACAATATGGGGGACCTGCACTGGCTCCAACCCTATTATCAAAATAATGTCTTTCATTTGCTCCGCTGACTGTCTCTACTCTCCTTGGCTCTTTTTCCTCCCTTCCTACAAGAATGTATTTTTTAACAGGACCTAGGTGTAAGGTGCTCATGGGGGGGGGGGACTACGAGGTACCGGATTCATTCCTTGAATCCTAATTCAGTTCGGGCTAAGGCACCCGGGACTGATATGAAGCAGCGCTCTCCTGCAAAGACCTAACTCCCGACAAGAGTACAAGCCAGGATGTCTTTTCTCTCAGATTTTCCGCAGCCAGCCTGCACGCTACAAATCGTTTGAGCTATCACAGCAGTGCGGCCTGATCTTTAAACAAAACCAACAAGCTGAAGCAGGCTGTGATGAAGGGATTCTGCTATGCTGCTGACACAATTAGACAAATTGTTACTAGATTTTGTCAGCTAGTACATTTTTTTCCCCTCATTTTGAGAGGGGGTGATGTACTAAACCCTCCCATTCACCAGAGAACTCCCAGAGCCCTCCATCTATTCAGTTATACTAATTCAATTAGGGGCCTCATCACAGGGCATTAGCTCTTCCCCATGGCCAGTCCCCCCCCACACCCCAGCCAGTATATTCAATTAGCCGCACTGGAAATAAGATGATCACAATGTAGAGGCTGTCATTAAGGGACCAAATTAGCAG
This sequence comes from Haplochromis burtoni, assembly GCF_018398535.1. Lineage (NCBI taxonomy): Eukaryota > Metazoa > Chordata > Actinopteri > Cichliformes > Cichlidae > Haplochromis > Haplochromis burtoni. The sequence continues at coordinate 267,396 of NW_024582398.1, forward strand.
TCACTTAAAGCCCAAGTTGGCTGGGTACTGTTGCCAGATGCCAATGTCTGGATAGACCCACCATCTGACCCTTTGCACTTGAGACTTGCTGGGGATGGGCTGTGAGGGGCCCAATCTGACTCTAATGCAGACATCGTTCCAACGAGAAAGAAAAATTGGTGCAAGACAGAATTTTAAAAAAACAGATGCAAAAAAACTGAAGTGAACCGTCTAGGTTAGCCTATAAATGAAGCTACCCTTTATTCTCAGGGTTATGCTTCACAAAACATAATTCCCTCTTGAAACTGCTCCCTTCCTGCATCTACATGATCCATCAATGTCACAGAGGTCTAAACAAGCCGCCCTCAGGAGCTGCTTTTCCAATCAGGCTGTAATTAAACTAAAGCTTGGCTTCATCCCTAGACTCCAAACCAGCGCCGTCCAAAGTCCCCTGCTGCAGGGGCATGTAGAGGGAGGAGGGAGGAGCAGTGGGAGTGGAGAGAGTGGGAGGCTGTTTGTTTTTCTGTCTTGGTGCTTTTTTGACTCATCCAGACCCACAAATCATGGGGTTTTCAGGCATCCTAAATTAATTACGGTCACTTCCCACACAATAGAGAAGACGTGCGTTCCTCAGGGGAACAATAAGTAGCTAACTGCTGACTGACAAATAGACACACATATGTATAAAAGATGGCAACGAGTACACACACACACACACAATGCCCTCCCATGGGTGCACTAATGTCCAGAGCAGCAGATGAACTGGACCAAAGCACTGGCCAAGTGTCAGACCCCAGCTTATATTACGTAGTCCTCTTCAAAGTGTTGCTGTTTGTTTATCTGTCTGCCTGCTTAAACTCACAGCAAGGACATGCCCCATCTCATTTCACATCAGCCTGACATGCAGCGGGGGTAAATGTTCTTCAGGGGCCTCATTAGAAAATGATAAATATAATTAATATTTGAGCATGCTAGCTGAAGCCCCACACTGGAGAATTGGCCTTTTGAACAGAGATGGGGGAGTGGGAGCGCTCCTTAAGGGAGAAGTTTCTGCTCACTGTTTGTGCACATGAGCGTGTGTGTGTGTGTGTGTGTGTGTGTGTGCTGCTTGCGCATTGCCCTCACAGCCAACACAAACACACACCAGTGAAGGTACAAGCAAATGAGAACAAGCATGCGTGTGTTTAGCTCTTAGGGCTTAACTCACCTTGACATGGATGCGTTGACAGTGAGCGCAGTTGGGTAGGGGTGTCTAAAACCCCCTGTTGTGATTGGATAAACAGGTTGACCTTGCCTAAGAAGAGGGAAGAAAAGAAGAAAGACAGAAAGGTAAAGGAACAGAGTTGATGGAAGAGGAGAAGCTAAAGCCCTCTGTCTCTCACTTCTCCCCACCGTGGGCCTCTTTATTCTCATTTGATCAGGACAAAAATCTAGGGGATTGCAGAGCGCAGATCAAAGGGAGGAAAACTCTGAACAATTTGAATGCCACAAATCTTGATAGCAATGGCTAATTAAATTTCATAACCCTTCGCTCTGTGTCGACAGAGTGGGGCCCCGTTCCTCCCCAAGCTGGAACTAGGTGTTTTGTTGTGATAATTAAAGACGAAGCGCGGGTCTCTTTAATGGAGCCATCACACTAATTGAGGTCTACACATCCAAAGACAAACAATAATGAATGTAAATTTATACCAAAATAAAGTGCAGCAAATCAAAGGGCGCCATGGCTGCGCTCAAGGCCTCTCTCGGTATTTAGATCGCGGTGAGAAAACATTAAATTAACAGAGCTTAATTTGTAGCCTTTTGTCATATTAACAAGTGTTGACAAGAGTTACCAGGGGAGAGCCCCTATGTGGAATTGTGGGTAAAATACGGGCAATCACAGTTCATTAATCTAATTGAACCATACACAGACATGCAAAATAGTATTTGACACAAAATAGCAAGTTGAGGTTGGTGAGGGCTTAAAGGAGCTGCTGCTGTGGTTAAGCAGCGAGTGTGGAAGTTGGTGGGCCAGCGAGAGACAGAGAAAGCTTTTAAAACTGTGTCCATAAATCCATAAATGAAATGTATGAAAGGTAATATCCACTTTTCTTGTTTACAGCGCCACTCTTTAATGGTTTAGCTTGATGCGCACCTTTATGCTTAGCAATCATCACAGCATGAAGATGTTTCTAGCCTTTCCGCACAACTCACAGGAGAATAAAGATGAAAGAGAAGTAAAAAAAGGATTTGCTTACTGTGGTACTAACCATCCCAGCGGATGGGGGATCTGGCCGACAGTGCCAGGTGACAGTGGGTAATAAGGAGATATATCTGGAGGATGTGGAGGCCTTGGAATTCCTGTGGAAGAAGAAAAAGTAGAAAAAGAAGATGACAGGAGGAGAGAGGAGGTGGACAGGACGAGACGATGACAGAGAGAGGAGAACCAAAATCTTTGTCAGTGCTGGGATCTTTTCTTTGTTCAGTTTCACATATGAACGGGGCAGACATCACAGGAGTGCAGATGGGAGGAAGAGGAGGAGGAAGAGGGCTTGTTGCATCGAATGTACACAGTGCTAAATCACACTTCCTGATCAAAGGCCTTTGAGGCGGCACAGCGGCACAGTGTGTTGGAAGAGGCAGAGGGGAAGAGAGGTGAGGAAAAAACACCAACACGATTCTTGTCACATTTGTCTGGTGACTCAGAAGATTAATGATATAAAATGACTGAGGTTTAGAAGTTAACAAAACATAGTATCATAATTAAAGCTTTCTATCTGATCAAAGAGCTGCCAATATGAGGCTAGCAGTTGAATCTGCCCGCTGATTTACACTGACAGTCCTCGCTGTATGGGCGTAGTTATTACATACATGAATAAACAAAGCAGTTAAGAGCTTCCTTTTTTTTCAAATTCACCTCAATATTTCTGGATTTAAATCAGATTAATAGTCAATTAGCTTTACATTCGATGCTACCAGAAGTACAACGCAGTGACGATCAAACCCCAATATCCGATCATCAAGTCTCCATTCGTTGAAGTGATCCTCAGATTTAGCGTAAAACAAGCAGCAAATTTTGTTTTTCACCCACCGACGGTGACAAAGATATCCAATTTAAGGACAGCTCTTTTTGAGGGCATCGCCGAGCAATCACAGCATCCACGGTGTTGCCTTTACTCTCTGTGGCAGCTGACAGGCGAAGGAGCTGCATCGACAAGCTGCCCCGAACGAATGCCTTGAAAAGGTCTCGTACACAGCCGGCTGTAAAAATAACTTTCTCTCTCATGACAAACTTCAAACAGGGAACACTAGACAAGTGTAAAAGTGTGGCAGGGAGGGGTTTATGTGCAGCAGACCAGGAACTGGGGGACATTTTTTATTTCTTTCTTTTTTTGGCTGGCTGATGTGCGTTTCTTCCACACAGCTTGCTTTTTGCCCATCCAGCTGATGCTTCAGGTATTTTGGCCTGTGGTAACAAAGCCAACGTAAACCCAGATGAATCTTCATAGATTAAAGACGTTGGCTTCTGCTGGTGTTTGTTCCCAGCTGATTTAGCTCATCCAGGATCTGACTCTTGAGGAATTATGGTACGTATGGACTCTTTTTTTCCAAAGCAGAAAACTTTTCTTGGGAGTACAGTTATACCAAAAGTGAGTTCTATTAAAAAAAAAAAAAAAAAAGAAAGCCTGTGGAAAATTATCCCATCGCCACCCAGCGCTCAAGACCTAATATAGCTCATTAATTAATTAAACACTGTGCCCAATTAAGCAGCCCCATTAAGCACTACATTAAACAGCAGCTGGCACATTATTTCCCCTTTGTAAGGGCCATCATAATAAGGGAACATTATTACCTAAAACACTAAGTGAATCCACCAGAGACCTCTGAAAAGCATGAAATTATTCAGCACACTGAGAATGCATTAACCTGAAAGGACGGGCTGAATGACAGTTAGCAAAATTAAGTGCTGGGTCAAGATGCTCGTGGAAATGAATGAAATTGCCTTAAAAAAAAGTGCGCTGAATGAATGTAGGAGACTGAATTGTGAGTATAAACATGGACACTGACTGCAGGATCAACAGGCTATAAAGCAGGCGTGGAGAAAACCTGTAAAAGTCTGTGTAAATCTTTCATACCGAGGAGTTTTGTGCACTTAGTTGAAAACTGTGTGCTTGCTGGTCTTTAAAAGTAAAGAGCTCCCACTACAGTGGCAGTATTATTTTGAGCATTGGCAATTAGAGCGGTGGCTGTTTACTGAATTCCACGTTTAACGAGAAGTTTACGAGGCACTCTGCAAGCTTGTTGTTCTGAAATGTAAGGCCCTTTTTTTTTTACCCCCCTCAATCAAAACCAAACAATTTTAGTGAGCATGATAGCTGAATCAATCAGAAACAAATTAGAGCAGCAGTTTTCAATAAGAAGCACTTGAGCTGACCTTGTCCTACATTAAGTATCTTGTAAACAGTGCTAGTCATGTTTATGAAGTCATCAAATGAGCAATTAATGGATAAAATAAGCTTTTTTTTTTTGTTTCATTCCTTTTCACGTTACCTGCATTGAAAGTGTGACATGAACACGACTACATACTGTTCAAAGAGCTGTGGTTCCCTTATCAAAGAAGAGAAGCTTATGTGTTTTTTCACCCCTTGAGACTTATTCTTAATTTGTTCGGAACATAATTGGGTTTTCGGGAGGTTCATCCTGTCGCTTTTGGAAAACAAGTGCACTTAATTCTGAAGGTGTTTCGAGCAGAAATCAAGCACGCCAGTTAAACTTGTGTGAAAACACTCTGGACCGTACCTGTTTTGGGATCCACGTCTGTCTGTAGGTGAGGTGGGGGGTTCCCCGGTGTGAAGTGTTCATTGCTGTAGGTGATCAGAGGCGTGAGAGGGTGCACATGGTGGGGGTGCTGTACCACTGGAACCTTATTAGACTGAGAGACAAGAGAGAGGAGGAGGATACAGAGAAAGATAGATGGACAGCGATAAAGAAAGAGGAAAGGAGGGGAGAGAGAGAAAAAAAAAAAGAGGCGAGGATGTTAATATTTGGGATGTGAGTTAAAGATTGCAGGCGCCTGCCATAGAGTTACAACTTGAAAGTTCTCCAAAGAAGAGCTATCAAATTCTGGGTATACTCAAGGCGCCAAACCACCAAACCACAGTGAAAATAGCATGGTTTGTAATTAAAAACACTTCTGTGGTGTCACTCTGGAATTCGGTAACACAATCTAAGAGGCTTGTGGGGTTGCCTGTTCACATTTGAGTTTGATGTGTGATGAGGCACTTTTAACCACGGTTGTAAGTGAAGTAATCGATCATCTGTAAACCACAAAAATCAAGGGAGCACGCGCGTATATCCACAGTCATTAGCAGCTCTCCGCTCAGCTCTCGAGCCTCCTTCTGCTATCCCCTTCCCTCTATCTATTCCCCCAGGGCCCCAGTTCACGGAGGGTATGGGTGTATTGTAATAAAAGGGTTAGGAGAGAAGAGGTGGGGCCGTAAATCCATTTCTGCATTTTTGCCAAATTAGGTTTAGCTATGTAATCTTCTCTTTGTGCTTCTAAGTGGCGCAGGCCCCCTTTTTTTTTTTTTTTTCAATTACCCAAAGATTACAGTTGAGCTTTAGGGGTGTGCTGCCGTGGGCCCCTGTGTTAACCGGAGCTCAGCCCCCCTCTCATCAGGCCAGGGCTGGGGACAGACTAATACACACAGTCCCCAACCACAAGATAACCAGATTAGAGCTCTGCTGTAGATTAGGCTGGTGGCAGAGGCTGCTCTCGCCTCTTTACCCACACATCCTTATCCTGCCCTCAGCAGTCAAAGAAGCAGCACTAATCAGGCTTATCATAACATGGATGATATGTTCAGGGGGAGAGGAGTGAGACACCAAGCTGCTTGCGTGCGTATGTGTGTGTTCAGTCTGCTCTCTCGTAGGCCACACACCCTCATTAGTGACTTTAACCCATGCAAGAAAGAAAGAAAAAAAAAAGCTCCACTGTGGCACATTTCCAAAAGACTTTGAAAAACATTAATGGGACTAGATGTTGGCAGGGGAGGAGGAGGAGTGTGTGTGTGTGGGGGGGGGGATACATGCATAAGATACACAGCTGCCCAGTGCTCATTGACAATACAAATGCAAAGCTACGGGCCCAGGGCAAGACAAATGTGAGCAGAGATTAATGCTGCAAACTAATCATCCGCCCAGTCTGTTTGAGGCTGAAGTTAATATCGTGTCTGTGTGAGAGCCCGATGCAGCAACAGCCCATTCAGAGTCCCGTGCTAAATTTTCACTGGGTAGTTAAAGCTGTCTATCTGCATGGTCGGTACAAGCATGGCCATCTAGACCTCTATTCTATAATGGCAATGCTGGGGGAGTGGGAAGAGTGTGTGTGGAAGAGGGGTGGGGGGCATTCCCTATTGCCGTGGTCCCAATGAAAGATTAATGAACCCCAGCAGAACTCCAGGGAGGCAGAGAGAGACTCCTGGGACTCATTCACAGCCCTGAGCTGAAAAGGCTAGGGATGGGAAAAGGGAGAGAGGGTTTGGGGCGGGTGTGTGTGTTTGTGTGTCAGGGTTGGAGGGGTGGATAGATGGAATGGGATTCGTTAAAAAGAAACACAAACGAAGGCACTCATTGTTGCTTAGGGAATCCTTATCTGATCTGCACACCCAGAATACAGGGATGCAAAAAAGGTGGAAAAAACAATCGTGATAGAGGTTACGGCAGCTGCTGAATGTGGCCGATGAGTCGGCAGCTGAATGCTAGAAGACGGCCTCGGTCTCTCCCTCTCTCCCTCTTTTTGTCCCCCCATCCCCACCACCTCATCGCTCACCTCCTAACCTCCTCCTTCACGTCTCTCCGCTCCTCCCTCGGGTAATGATGTGAAAGAATGTTGTCAATTCTTCAACTCTCTGCGCTGAAAAAGCTTTAGTGGACTTTTAAATGAGTTCTTTTGTCCAGGGACCCCGGCCATTGAGAAGACAGTTCAAAATGCCCATCCACTGAGTCCACATTTAGACAGAGGGTGTTAGAGAGGGTGTGTATAGGACTAAGAGGGAGGGAGAGAAGTAGAGGGCAGACGATTTACATCACAGTCACTTGTGGTATAAGAGTGTCCTCATTTTTTTTTTCCTGAAAAGCTCAGAGTGATGCAAATAGCAGTAGGCTGAACTGCCTGCTGGAGGTGGAAAAATGTGAAGCCAGAAAAAGGACACTGTAACATAAACTCAAGTTTTGGTGTTTGTTGCAAGACTTTAAAGGTAGGTCCTTTAAAAGAAGCCTTTATAGTTTGAGGACTCAAGAATTGGTCAAACTAGCCCCCACTGTGTTATCTACATCCTGCTTACATCAATCAGTCAGCTGATATCGACCTCCTTCCATCAGCTAATACGCACACTGCATTTTTTGCAATCATCATAACTTCCTGCTGACGTCAAGACAGTACCCGGTGGTCCCTTGCGGAAAAGAGGCCCAGCACCTGCCCTGTGGCCCACTGTGGGACAATGCAAGGCCCAGGACTCGTCTAGCAGGCTGCTGGGTGCTTGAGCCGCACAGGGCCCACACAGGGAAACAAAAAGCAGGCGACGTGGGAGGCTTTACTCTCCCTGCTCCACAAAAGCCAGGGGTAAAAAGAAAAGAACATTTCCTGCCCCTACACCCCCGCTGACTCGCATCCTTCCCACCACCTATGTCGTGAAAATAAACAAATATAGCAGGAGACGGACGCGCCGCTCTGCAGATGTGACGAGCTGATTCGCGAGCTCGAGAAAGAGATTTCGCATTCAAAACAGCCTGAAGTAAAATTTAAGGGCACCCTCTTGTGCGAACATCAGTGAGCACGTTTACTCTTTCCACATCCAGGACACAGATATGGCACCTGCTGCTGAAATCTACCCAGCAGACACAAACAGAAGCAGCAGTTGTTGGCGTTTGATTGTGTTATTAATATCGCCTTGGCTCTTTTTTTTATTCTGATCCGCTCCTCTTTCTTCCAGATGTGAGGTTAAAATGCTCACAGGAAGCCTGCATGTTTTAATAGGGTCATAATCAGCCTCTTCCTGCAAATTCAATCCATTTCAGCAAGTGCATAAATAAAAACTATATATAATATATATAGTAGCTGGTAACTTCCATCAGTGAAAAGCCTTTCAGATGTCAGACCTTTTGGAAGGGAGATGGGGTACAGGAGAAGTCAGGGGGGGAATAAAGTGACAGCAGGACAGAGTAAGACAAAGGGAGGGGGACAGAGAGGTGGAGGCCAGACAGGAAAAAGCTGTTGGCCTTGCATTTCCGCCTGGTGGGACCTTGCAGGGCCAATTTGAGCCCTAAATGTGAAGGTGGCGACCTTGTGGGCCCAGTGGGTGGCTGGGCAGGGGGATAGAGCCTCTGTCTCCCTGCTTCATGTCATGATATGATGAGTTGTCACAACAGCTTGCAGGGCGCTAATGAGCTGTAGTGAGGCCGGGGCAGGGAAGGGAGACCGGGAAGAGAGGGGTGAGGGATGTGGGGATGACAGTGGCGTGATGGATTGGGGTCCTCCAAATTCCAAAGCAAGCAGAAAAAGCTGCCAGAGCACACTGCCTCTCCCAGAACACGCAAGTGGCCGGAATCCAAATCACATGGAGTGACACCATACAGAAAACAACACAACAGCAATAGTGGGAAGGGGGGAGATGTGTGTGCGCATGATTTGATATAAAGCAAAACAAAACAAAAAAAAAGAAACAAAGTACAAACGGTGCTGCCACTAATCTAATCATCTGGTATCAATCGATGCTGTCCTGCTGAAATCTGTTTACACAGAATTAGTTTTCCTTTGGGAGGCATAGAGTGCCCCCTCCAGGCTACAGATATTAATCTCTAAGCAAACGCCATATCATACCGATGAATGTTCAAACACACACGCACACACACGCACGCTAGTCCTCGTAGCACTCAGCCAAATCAATCCTCAGATTCAAGCAGACAATCTAAAGGAATACTTAGAGATTAACAGCGATGGAATATGAAATGCTCTGACAAATTACAGGCTTATCAAAGCCATGACCTTCCAGGATAACATGCTGATTAAAACTCTGCTACATTTCAAAAATAATAATTTTTTGGTTAATCAGAAGAAGAAGCAGGAGAAGAAGAAGAAGAAGAAAACTCCTCAAAATATTAAGAACCTGGGGATTGTAAGGGGGAGGGGGGGGTGATTTAAAAAGCAGATATGGAGGTGTTGATCAGTTTTCTCTTGCAGAGAAGATGCGTCTCCGAGGGCAAGAGGCTCCCGAGACCACAGTATATTTAAAAGTTAATCTATTCACTTTGCTGCAGTGACATGCTGACTGCTTGATCAGAGCGCTGAACAAAAATATTATGTGGGCCAGAGCCTTTGCTCCCCTTCCTCCTGCTCTCTTCACTAACACTCAAGTCATTCGTCATCATTTATTTTTTTCCTTCTGCTTCCCATCTTTGATAGTCGGCACATCAAATAGAATCGCAGAAAGGACATGTTCTGATATGTCACAGATAAATAAAACTGCGCACAAATAGCTTAAATATGAAGTGGTATTTTGGTAGAGCTGTTGTATTCTGTGAAGACAAATCATCCTCTTAGACACACGTGTGTTCAAGCTTTTTTCCCCCTCTTCCTTTTCAGTGTAAACAGCCTCTTGAACTCACATACCTGAGTTAAAGGAGGCTTCTCTGAGAGGTGATATTGTATGACGGCGTTAAGAGCCAGACTGAACTGTGCCTTTTGAAATGCAATCAGTCCCTAAGAATTTCATCAGAAAGCCGAGCAATTAGAATCTGAATTGAATGGCAACATTAACAAAAGAATATGTTAATCTGTGAGGTTGCCCCAAATCTTATTTTACATTTCACAGCTAAGACATGAGTTTGATCAAATATTATCAAGTAAATAATTCTCCTCTTGAGAGAATCACGTCTATTGCCTTTTTAATTAATTTAAGCACATTGTTTATAACGTTTATTATGTGGGCTTTAAAGTTATGCTCACAAGTGTGTGGCAAAAAACAAATAAATAAATAAAAATATTTGGGATACTGGTCTTGGATCAAGCCCAGGCATGCACATACACAAGCACACAAACATGCACGAGTTTTCAACGTCAAAGTATTTCTAACAGGCTTTTTTTTTTTTTAAAAATCAATGACCACCACTCTCTCAGCCACCCCCCCCCCCCCCCCCCCCCCAAAAAAAAAAACCAAAACAAAACATTCTCTCTTCTCTCCCTCCCTTTCCCCTCACCTATCTACAACCGGCCTGCACCACAACAGCTACCTGTCAAAACAATGTTAAAACCCTTCAGTGGTAAGAAAAAGCAGAGACAGTGAAGAAGCAGGGGAGCAGCGTTACTCACCCAGCTGCTCAGATTGAGGTGCCAGCAGCCCACCTGCTGGAGGAGAGAGAGCCCGGGGCCTAGGACTCCTGCCTTGGCTCCCGTCTCCTCCGGCCCGGCTGGAGCTCCATCCCGCGGGTACATGACCCCCTCGGTTCCACCCCCACCCCCGCCTTCTCCTCCTCCTCCTCCTCCTTCTTCTTCCACCTGGCCCCCCCCCAGCTCCTCCTTCCCCGTCTACGTCGGGGAAAAGCCCTCTCACTTTCCTTGGCCGCTCCTCTCCTTCACTTCTTCTCTTCCTCCTTTGTCTGTTCCTGTCTTGACTCCTTCCTCCACTGTGTGCGAGTGTATTGCCGGGCATGTGTGGCGCGAGCGTGCATATGTGTTTGTCGTCCCCCCTCGCTTTGCGTTTGGTGCCGCAGCCAGCTGACCATTGTTCCCTCAGGTTTTTGACATTAGAGTGCGTGTCTCCTGACGTGTCTAGAGCAGGCTCAGGGTCTGAGGCCTAGTTTCCCCCCCCCATAAACACACAGTCACCAAATCCTCTCCACCCACCCACCCACATCTGCCTGCTCAAAAAAAAAGGAGGAAAAAAAAGAGGAAAGAAAATCCCCCAAAATCCTTCACTCTAACCACAGAAGCACTTGCTCTTTGCGGCCACCAGTCTCCTCTTCTTTGTCAGAGAAAGTTTTGATGCCGGTGACAAGAAGTATAAGAAGTGAAAGCCAGAATGTGGACAGAGAGAAGGAAAAATTACTCTGAGCAGTTGTTCAGCACCGCAGTAGTCTTCCCACTAGCTATACTCCAGAAAAAAATACTCACAAACACACACACACACATACATATACACACAAAATCAGTTATTACCCAAATCCCTGCTGTACGTTGGGTCTGTGTATGTGTTTCTTAAGAGTATGTGTGTGTATGTGTGTGGGCTCTGCTGTGCCTCCAGGATGCCCAGAGACGAACTGGCAGCTTGAAAAGCTTTGGCTACAAGGTAAAGCGAGTAAAGCGAGAGATGGAGACAAAGAGGAGAGAGAGAGCAGGAGAGAGAGAGAGATAGAAAGTGGAGAAAAAAAAAAGGAACAAGACACAACAACATCCACAAAGGGAGGGCAGGCTCAGCAAAGTGTGGCCAACAGTCACTTTATCTGTGTGATGCTGACAGTCCCCTCTTCATGCCCACTTTCCAGGGGAGAAACCAAGGAGAGGGAGAGAAAGTCTTCACTCTGACACAGACGTGGCACCTTTCGTTGCAATCTTTCTCTTTTTTTTTGGTTCCTGTCCTCTACCCCGCTCTACTTTTTTCCCTCTAAACAATACCTTAGAGTGGAGAACAATTCTTCTTTTAACCCCCCTCCTCCCTCCTTCCAACTCAATTCAAGGTTCATGTGAACAAGGCCTCGAGCCCCTCCTCACTGCCCTCTCTTCCCTGTTCTCCTTTTTCTCTGCAACTATTTCACCTTCAAGACCATTATTCTTCTGAATACTGAAACCAAACAATAAGCTTTGTGTGGTCAAGATTTTTTTTTTCCCCCCCGAGCAATTCAAAAGATGTGCCATCCACTGCAGAAATAGACGAGATGTATTTAAAAGGGAAATCCTTCAAACGAGACTTTTCATTTATTATTTAAAAAAAGAAAATAAAAACGTTCCAGAATTTTGCAATGCTGTTTGTTCGCTTTATTTATTTAGTTTTGGGTGTAGCAATAAAATAATAAATAAATAAATATCCAAAAATATTTTGTTCATTCTAACATGACTAAAAATAAGAGAAGAGGAAATAGAAAAAGTTTAGTACAGTTTAGTTTAGTAAACTGAGAAGAAACAAAAGAAATGCTACATGTTGAGGAAAATTTCTTTTTCAGTGCAACAAATTAATTATTTAAAGTAATAAGTCAAGCTGTCACACTTTTTAAAGAGATTTTAAATTTTGCGTTCTATAATAATAATTAGGATTGCCTTATTTTAATTATCTAAACACCTGGACCTGAATAAGAACCATGACAAATTAAATATTTATAGAATAAATGTCACATTTATTCAATTTTTTTTAACATGACCTAAATAAGAATATCAATAAAAAAAAATTAAAAATAAAGTTTAACTACAGTGAGAAAATTTGTATGTAGAAACAAGCAATAATTTCTTTTTTGGAAGTGAGGTCAGAGAAATGAAAACACAAATGTTTCTCATTACAGCATTTTAAAAGCTGGCAACAGAAACAACTGCAAAGTTTTTTTTTCTTAATACAACAGAGACTTTGTTTTCCTCAAAATACGCTCTCGCTTTCTTTTCCTCCTGCACTCGCTCAGCCTCTCTGCTGCTGTTAGGACCCTGCTCTTCCCCTGGCCTGCAGCAGGCAGTCCTGAGGCCCTTAAAGCCAAAACAAAGCCCTGGGAATGTCCTTTACACAACTTGAACAATAGCGCCGGGGCTCCAGCTTGACAAGTAAAAGAGCTCCGACAAGGCGGTGGCTAATTGCCTGCCCTCCCTCCATTCAGCCGCCCCGCCACACTCCTGCCATCTCCTTTTGTCCCACGTGCACTTTCTTAAGTAAACTGCCAGTTTGCCAGCAAGTGATGGACAGCTCCCAATCATCCGGCCACAATGGCATCAACGCCACAACACAAGAGAGCACAGGGAGGATAAAAAAAACTTTTAAAAACCCTCTTTTTTTTTATTCGACGGTCTAAGATGTTCGCACGAGACCGAAAAGTGTGCGAGGGGAAAAAAAGAAAAGAAAAAGAATGACGGACAAAAAGTTTTACAAAACAAGGAAATGAAACAACCTATGACCTTAGCAGTTCATTGTTTTCTCTGATAAATCACAACAATCGGAGGCAAAATGCACGAGCACCAACTTCAAAGTCCTCAGCAATTACTATAATAATTACAGTATAATTATGATATTTCCAAAAAATTCTATTTGAGTAAAAACAATTGAAATTCTTTTAAACACACAAAATCCAAATTAAATATTGACTCAGATTTTTTTAAATATTACCAGAAGAACGAGAACAACAGATGTGAGCGATGATCAGATTTACTTAAATTAAAACGTCAATAAAATATATATTTTAAAACTGATTCGATACGAATAACAGCATGCATGAATTAAAACGTGAAATAGCAGCATTTTATTTTTTAAAGCACACAATAAATAAGAATCGTATTTGGTTTGATGTGTTAGAATAATGCACCCCTGTCAGGCTGTCAGGACAAAGCAATCAAACAGTGCCTTTCATTATCCAAATTGTCAATCTGTCACTTAGCAACATAAGTGTTATAAATTGCCAAACGGAGCACAGAAAAATATCCACGGATAGATTCAACCAAAACATGATATTTAAAGTCAAACAAGCACCAGAAAATTAAGCACAGCTGTAATTAAAATGTTGAAAAGTCTTACCATTTAAAAGAGCTGTATTTGAGATGCTGCTCGGTTCCTGGTTAAAACAAGCATGCTGGCACTCATGGTAGTGCACAGACTCCAAGCAGACTCCCACCACCATGTCAGCCACTAATCCACTGGGGGGCAGCACCTCATCTACGGCAGCCCCTCGCTAAAGCCCGATGGGTTAAGCCGATAAGACAGCGGCCGGAGGACCGGGCGACAGCCAAGGTAATGCTGGAGCGAATTTAGGACGGCAGCCCTTCGGGTCCCAGAGCGGGGGGGAAGGACCGCGAGCGAGCGGCCAGAGCTGGCTGTTCACTTTCAGCCACCTCACGCATTCAAACGCACACTCAGAGGCTGCGCTGCTCTTCTCCGCGTCTGTCCGGGACTCCCTCTTTACCCCTTGCCCATCTTCATATCCCCCCTAATAAGCTCTTTTGTGTCCATCTCTCTTTCTTTGATAAGTTGAAAGAACAACAAAAAGAGGGCGAGAAAGAAAAGCTTTCATTCAGCTTGCTTGGAAGACATAAAGGTAGTGGAGTGCTGTCTATAGGAGTTGCCCTAACTTGGCTAAACTCAAGCAGCGGGGTGTCTCTCGTCATGTCATTAATCCCCAAAACTAGCCACGCTCCATTCACTGCTAGTCACACTAAATTAAATGCAAAATCAAAAACACAAACGCCGGGCAGAAGAAGTGTCAGAAAAAGGGGAAAAAAAGGCTAGAGAAAGCTTTCCGATCCAGGGCAAAGGGTGTGTGGTGTTGCAGCCACGTTGCCCCTAAGTCCTGCCCGTCGGTAGCCCCAATTTTTGATGTAGGAAGCCCCGGGAAGAAAAAAAAAAAAAAAACAGTCTCACAAAAGACAAAAAAAACAGACATTTATCACCAAAAGAGCCTGTCACTGTAGTACAGCTTTTGCACCTCCAACTCTCCTGCCTGAACTCTCTTAAGACAACTGAGGGGGGAAAAGGAGCCCCAACTCCAAAGTCAAACCTGCCAGACAACAAGGCAACAACAGCAGTTAAAACAATACCCAAAAATACAAATAAATGGATACAAGCTGTGGACGGTTTTCAGGAGAGCTGGCAATAGTAAATTCAACCCGGCCAACTGGTGGCTTGAAGAGAGGAAGCCCACTCTTAAAGCCGTGATCCGACCATCCGCTATACCACCGCTGTGAGCCTTTTAACCACAGCAGAAAAAAAATTACTATTGATCTTCAAATGGCGATAATTGAAAAGATCAAAAAGATTAAACAAAAAGAAAAAGAGAGAAAAATCAAGAATGTGCTGACTTACCATGTTGTGCTCCTTTTTTGTTGCAAGATTTTGTTTAAATAAAAAAAATATTTGCTCAAAGATGCAGCATTGGAGGTGTCAAATTTTTGTAGCCGTCTCTTGATCGTATTACTTCCACAGTCCTGGTTTCCAATGCGTCTGAACTTTTTCCCTTTCTCTTTTATTTTGTTTGTGGTACCTAGCCTTTTTTTCCCCCTGCTTAAGACTTTAAAAGCCTTCAGCTCAGTAAAGCAGCACAAATTATCTTGCCACCTTGCTCAGCTCTGATGCTTTGGCCGCTAACTTTGGAAGGCCCTTTACTACTGCATCAAAATTAGCATTGTCAAAGCAGTTAATGAATATTAATATTGTATTTGTCATTGGAGCTGGCCCATTGCTGAACTCCAAGTCATCCATCAGGGACAAGATTAAGCACACAATTATTTCTGACTGACAGGGACCAAATCTGGAAGATTTTTTTTCCCCTCCAACAATTTAAAGAAAAAGACACAACATCATCTTAAGGTACCTCCCATGAGACGAGACAAGATTAATACACTTTTAATGAAGCAAGATTTCATGGTGCACGAACAGCAGGAACCTCGAGAAAAAAAGGAGAGAGGAATATAGAAATATTTCGGCTCAATTTCTACAACCATTTAAGCACTGGATTTATAAATTACAACTAATTTCGATGACAGGAGACAAAATTTTACCTCAAAGATTTATATTTTTTTTGGAGTGAAAAACATTTGTTCTCTCAGGTATCTTTATTAATACATAAAAGCTGGATTTCACCTTTTTTTTCTTTTGATCATAGAAAAAAATAAGACGTGCGTGCGCTTCAGAGTGAGCGTCGCTGGAGATAAATTTAACATGAAACAATAATTAAAACACGGGACCTCCGGCTCTCTCGGCAGAGCCCGACGGATCGCCGACCGCTGAGGACCACACAGGCAGCCTGCATCAGCACCACCCGCTGCACCAGCTCCATCCCGGAGCTTTCTCCCCTGCTTCGCCGCCCGCTTTCCACTGAAACGGCATCACAACCAGCAACTACGGCTCCCGGCACAATTTTCCAAACCTTCATCGAACGTGTGACCATTCTTATTATTATCTGAATAATAATAATAATAATGCTGGTTTCATTTCTCCAATGAAAATCCTCATCGGAATTGTTTAGTAAATTTAAAGCTCTCGTTGAAATATTTACCTCAACAAATATCACTGCTACTAACACGTGTCTAGAAAAACTAAGCAGATGACGCATCATCTTCTTTACTTCTCTGTATCCAAAGCACCTTTTGCATGATTTAAAAAAATACAAAACACTTTTCTTAGTATTGTAAATGTTGCCCAGCTTTCCCAGCAGCATCCTTCCTTTCCCCACAATTATCTGATTTCTCTTCTCTTTTCAATCATTTCAATCGGGGGAACGGACAAATTCTTACCGGGTCCAATTAAAACTTATTTTCTGTTACTTTCTGTCGTCTGAAGAACACAACCATAAAATAAAGCGAAAAGGCACAGACGCAGTCGCACAAAAAAATGGCAGATGTGGGGCACTAATGCCAGCAGCCCAGTGAATTGGTGTGAGTGTAGGGGTCAAGCTGCGGGCTCACCTTGGAGCGCCGAGCCCCTGCCGACCACCCTGCCGGCTACCTAATACCATTAGTAACCCTTAGATGAACATACTAAATTGGCCTTTTGTTCTCCAGGAGCTGATCCGGCCTCACCAACTCACTGGTATCACGGCACCGAATGCAGATGGTGCTGGTTTTCTCTGAGATGAATAGCGCGCTTGAGAAAGCGCTGCTTCATCCCGAATCGCCCGATCTCTAAAAGCCACCGGCGCGGCATTATCTTATTTTATTGTATTTTTTAAATGATGTCGCTTTTAAAAAAAAAACTGGAAATAATTCTTTAGATTTTTCTTTTTTACCAGTTTATTTACTTTTAAATCTGAAATTTAACTAAGTGTGTGTCATACATATAATTTTGTATAAAAATGTGAAACTCTTAATTTGCAAGATTGTTCAATGTTTGATTTCACCAGCTAAAAATTGTAAATGTAATAAAATTAGGAAGCTAACCTAGTTTAAAAAAAAATCGAATTAATTGTGGGTTTAAATAATTATCTCAATTATCACAACGTATCGCTAAAAATATCAAAGAATCAAAATTTCAAATGTGCATCACTAATAAATCATTTCTAATTAAAAACATAAGAAATTTAGATTTTAAACATACATCTCTTTAAATTCAAATAAGTGCAGGGAAGGGAATGACTCAAATTTAAATTACAATTAATAAAACAATCTTTTCATTGTTGTGACAAGGGCACAGACACTGATTAAGTGTTCACACAAGGCCGTCTATGAAAACAGGCACCAAATGCTGCGAATTAATTCAAGTTGAGAGCCTAAAACAGGTCCAATCTAGGTGAGGAGGAGAGAAGGGAAGGGAGAGA
Organism: Haplochromis burtoni; assembly: GCF_018398535.1. Taxonomy (NCBI): domain Eukaryota; kingdom Metazoa; phylum Chordata; class Actinopteri; order Cichliformes; family Cichlidae; genus Haplochromis; species Haplochromis burtoni. The sequence continues at coordinate 284,844 of NW_024582398.1, forward strand.
CGAAAGTGAGCGGAGCAGCCAGCTCTGTGGCCCAGCGTGATCACATCAGCGCTAGTATCAAATTAACTCTCTGACTTTGAAATTTATTGATCTGCTATTAAGACACTAGTGAACTTGATGAAGTGAGTGCTGTAGGTGACTCTGGGACTTCAAAGTGTTGCACCAGCCACATAAAACAAGCCACTTTGATCCCGGCTCCGCTCCTCGGATCTGGAGAGGGGGCTTCAGAGGAACCCCCAATTCTGCTCTCCTCTCTTCTCCCACTCATCCCGGGCCCGGGCTGCGGCTCTCTCTTTCCCTTTCCACATCTGTTGATGCCCCAAGAACCGGCAAAGCACCGCTGGCACACAGTGTTCAATCGCAGTAGTGCACAGTGGTGCAGACAGATGTTTTTTCTGATTCACTGAGAAATCATAATAAAGCAACACACACACACACACGCACACCAAAAAATGCAATACGATGTCAAAACAACAACTAGACTAAGGCGGCCATCTAAGCGCAATGGCATTAAAATTCAGTGTCGATAAGAAGGGGATTCTTCATGCCAAATACGGCATGTAATAAGGTCGACGATGAGAGAGACAATGCAGAGTGGAAGATAGCGGTACTATTGTGTGGTGAATACATCCCCCTCTTCGCTTAAGGCAAGTCTTCCCACTACATTAAATATTGTGTGCTGCCAATCACACCTGCCTTTTTTTTTCATTTTGTGCCACTGGGTGGAGGTAGTAGTTAATGTTTTCAACATGCACTCTTATCACTACAATATACTGAAGCAGACACAAACCACAGCCGGCCCACAGAACACCACCTCATCTCCACAAACTAAAAACATTACAGGACAAAATACAGGAAATAAATACGGAAAAAAAGCAACAACTAAATAAAATCCTATTTGTTTCCTCTCATCATTTTGCAACAAAACAGCCTACAAAACTTAGGTTTGCCCTCCACTGAGCTGCTAACTTAGCGGGATCAAGTAAAATAAATATTAACGGCTAAATTAATCATCGGGAGGACAGTGTTTGCACTCAAGCTCCAGTGCTCAAAGGCAGGGGTGTGTATGTGTATGTGTGCGCTTGTGCGTGAGTGTGTCTGCACTTGGAGTGCCGGGGCTAAGCTGCGTCTGTTTAATTAAGAGGGGTAAAACAGATGACAAATGCGAGACAGTTAAACATTTAATGTGTGCTTATCTCCCCCCTCATTTATTTAGTTGGGAGAGATTCAGAGTGGGTGGCGTTTAAGAGTGATGTGCCGGCGAAACGCTGGCGGAATTAGAACGCAGCCCCGTGCGCCGCGAGAAGTCAGCAAGCAGCACGCAGCCATTTCCTGACAATTGTTTTGACGTTTTGCAACTTAATTCTGTTTGATGGGAAAGAAAGGGATTAGGTAATAAATCAAATAAACACAAATATGGATTCTGCTACACAGCTGTTTCTGAAAAGCAAAAAATCAAAAAAAAAAAAAAAGGAGGAGGACAACGTAAATGACAGCGTAACTCGATTATGGATAAAGTATTTTTAGCATCATTGCCTAAATTGTCAAAACAAACCATGCAATTAAAAATGCAACTATATCAAAGGCCTAGTTTCTCCTTCATTTCACCTGACAAAGACTTAATTTTTTTTTTCTGGTTGATCCCCATTGTGTATCTCGTACTGATGCACATTGCCTAGAGTCAATGTCAAATCCCAGCTCCAAGAGTCCCGCAAAAAATACAGAACGAACAGTGCCCGCGGCACACACATTCCTTTTACTCAACCCACTTGCAATATCTCACCCAAAGTTACCGTTTCCACTGTGACAACGTTAAACTGAAAAACAAAAAAATATTACATACCTAGAATATATACTCTACCTATACTGTGTGCGTGTGTTTATGTAATATATAGCGTCTGTTTATCACAGTATGTTAAAGAAGGGAAGAGAAAAAGAGAAAGAGATAAAATGGGGCGGAAGGGGTGGTGGGAGAGAGAATGGAAAGCTAAAAAAGCACAAAAAAAAGAGAGAGTGAGAGAGAAAAAGAAGAAAAGGAGGAGGAGGTGGAGGAGAAAAAAAGCACTGTGCCAAAAGCATATATAAGAGAAACCTTCACCAATTAGTGGGGAGAAACGGGAGAGGGAGCTGCCGCGGCGTCGGCACTCAAAGAGCCAGGCCTCGCGGCGAAGCTGTCATGTCGGCAGGATTGATCAACAGGCCTGCTATTTCTAATGGCATGTTGTCATGAAGCTGCAGCCATGGGGAGCCACCTGCCTCAGTCCTCGCACAGCACTCCGTGTGTATGTGTGTGTGCGCGCGGTGTGTATGCATGTGTGTTTATGTGCATGAAAGATGGTTTTGGGGGGTATTTCAGCAGCCATGCCTATTCTGTGCCCATATATCTTTTACTAACAATTTGAAAACAGCCTGGAATCCTCCTCCCACTCTCTGGCAGTCTACCTTGCCTACCCCTGAAGGTGGAAGAAATGTGCCATCTTGGATCTTTCTTTATTCTCACACACAGCAAAGCCAAGCTGAGGTAAAATCCAAAACAATGGAAGACCACAACAATAAAAACAATAACAATAATAAAAATAATAATCATAATAATAATAGATTAAATTTGTCTTTTTAATCTTCACAGGGAATAATTACTGTCCGACAAATATATTCCTCAGTTGTACGGTATGAAACACGACACTACAAGTAAAGTTATCCTGTCTTTGATTAAAGCTCGTTTCCGTTTCATTAAAAAAAACAAGAAAACCCAACAACAATCTGTCTAAGAATAACCAGACAAAGGAAGCTTGCTTGTAAAATGCCGACCCAGAAAAAGCGCAATCAAAAAACGAGAAAATGACTTTGTTGAAAAACGTCACGTTATCCCCGTTTTCAAACTGCTTCACCGGGCCACACAGCCCGCACTCGCTAACAATAAAAAAGTCAAATAAAAGTTACAGAACTTGAGAGTTCAAGGTAGCGCGGGCTACTTGGAGTGCGTGTCACGTACAGTTAACCTTTTTATCGGGCATGCCTGTGGTCTCATCAGTCGATGAAATTCTTTGCCCGCGGCGGTGGCTTAGCCGAGGGACATGGACCAATAGAAAAATATTTCATTGTGTTAGCATTTCAAATGGCGAGTGGAGGGTGGAGAGGAGGGCATTTGGAGGGGCGGTGGGGGAAGTCGCTCGAACCGATCGTTGCCAGCGGAATTAATTGCCTATTCTGAGAATAATGTCCCTTAACCACGATTCTCGGAGGGCCGAACGCTAGCAGAGGCCACTTTTTTTTCCTTTTTTTTTGTTTGGTGTCTTCAAAAAGACGAGCGCTTAGGGGTACTGGCCGTATTAGGGGTTTAGCTCAGTCCCCTCCAGGCTGGGAAAAATAATCAGAAGCACTGAACCAAACTCAAGTAATCCGTACTCCAATTAAAAACGGCGAACCCATTACACTGAACATTAGCGCATCGACAAATAAAAACCTTAAAATTACGGCTAAATTGATTAAACTTTGCCAAATTCTGACAAATATTTGGAGTATTAGCGCAAATTCACTTTAGGAGAGACAACACGAGAAATTATCCTTCTCCGTTCGGCTATCAGCCAGTGCTCGATAAATGGCTCAAGATGGCGCGACCCCAGTGGTGCTTCTATCCTTTTATTTAAGGGGATTTAAGTTCAGGCTCGGCTACACATTGGCCAAGCATATGCAATGACCCTAACTGATATTGGTGCATCTTTTAGCCACATCTTAATCTAACCTTTATTAAGCTGTGCAGCTTTTCAGACTCAAAACAGCATTAAGAAGTAGCATTGTTTGGTGCGAGGAAAGAACAGCCCTGGGAGACGATGCCACAGAAAAGCTGGGGCAAGGAGCCCTCTGGAAAAGCAGCTGCTTATGCACTCCAATCAGTAGACAAACAAACCAAAACCCAACGGCTACGAAGGGAGGGGAAAAATTTATTTATTTTCATTTTTTTTTTTTTTTTTTAAACAGACAGGGCATCCCAAATGCTACCTCCCTCCACATCGACCTCTACGGGCCCATTCGCGCTCGGTGTCAATTTCATCCCTCGGCAGATGGACGGACGAATTCGCAGCAGTCCCCATTACACGCCTCTCCTTCGCTCATTGTGAATTCAGTCAACGAAGTCAATCTTATTAACTTCCGCGCCGGTTCACTCATGACATTTTCTTCAATTTTCTCGCCAACATCAAAAACATCAATTAGCAGCTCGAAAATGGGAAGGAGCGAATGACAGAGTCCGATAACGCAGCCTTATTTGAAGCCGAGGGTAAATCTATTCTCCAGTTTTGAATGTGTTCATTACAATTGCGTTTTCAAAGAAGACCTCCAAATAGCAAAGAAATTAAATTTATCTCCTAGAAATGTCCAGAAATTGTTTTTTTTTCTTCCCTTTCTTTTTTTTTAATCCTGTGTCTATCTCTCAGCCTCAGTGGGTGACACAAAGCATTGTGGTGCTACATTTTCTTTTTCTCATTAGAACAGATCACAACTCCCACAGAAGTTGAAACCCTATACTGTAACCTCTAGACTAACCCGTAGAAATTACTTTAAAAGGAGTCCAACATTTCTTTGGGAAGAAAAAAGAAGGCGATAAAGTAGCCTGCCCGTGACCTACGGATCCAACAAAAATACTAGACGATAAATGCAGTATCTATTTTTTACCCTACAAGGGGAGCTATTATCAGATTAAAGGAGTAAAACGCTTTACGGGGAAAAAACGCTAGGGCTTTTCTTTTGTATTTATCAGTTCTCAAAATCAATCTTCACACGAGCATTTATCATTTAATTTACACGGCACCATTTAAAATGTGCTGTTACATTTTATTTGTCCTGCAGCAACATTGTCACACGAATTCTGCAGTTATATTCATCTATGCCAAAAAAATTATAAAATTTGATTTTAAAATATTTTTGATACATCCAGGACTATTTTTAAATAAATCTTAAAATCGCTGTTTATTAATAAAACAATTTTTATCATGAAATTTAAGAATGCATCATCTAAATATTAACAACAATAATAATAATAATAATACAATTAAATAATTTTTTTTACAATAAAGTAGCATAATTACGTAAGTAACATTTGCATTTTTTTATAAACTATATTTTAAATTAGACTTACATTGAATAAATGTAATAAATTTCGATTAAAAAAACAAACGAAAAAACAAACAAATCACAACCATTTTATCCACAGCCTCATTGATCATTTCCTGCTACTCCACAGCACAGTTACATCAAAATGTGAAATACAAACCTACACATTAATGAAGAAGCTCTCTCATGGCTCAACTCCTCTGCCTCCCATCACTGATGAACATGTAACTCAATAAACCTCGGCCGGTAACCTTTAAGTAAAAGGCTATTTTTTTGCCGATATCCAAACATTGTCAGACGGCTTCCTCATGCTTGAGTTACATCTCCGAGGGGGTGAACAAAAGCAACTTTAGTGGCTGTGGAAAGACACTCGCAATGCGAGGGGGGGAGCGGGCCGGTCGCTTACGGAGATGTGCGTATCACGTTCCTCCGGCCCATTGATTTCTGATCTTTTGACATTATTTAGTAGCTTTTTATTTTCTTGCCCGTCTTTTATTCCATGTCATAAAAGACATAAATGTCCAAACAAGTGATGTTGGGAATATCTACTATCTGTCAGAAGAGTAGGCTTTTCCCGGCATTAAAGCGACCGAATGCTCTGACGCAGTGCCGAGAATCGGCGGGATGAAAATATCACTCTTTGTAATGGAGGCTAATCAGATTTCGGATGCCGTTTGCCTTCTAGCTAAAAGGAGATGGAAACGCTTGGAGCAATAGGGCTGTAACCAGTATACTTAAGAGTTCATCGCAATCCTGACCTCGACACAAAAGGCCTTGCGTTTGTTTTCTCACACTAAACTGGTATGTACGGCCAAGAAAAACGGGACGCGGAGTCAAAATTTTAATTTATTCCTAATGTCATTTTAATCTTTATTTCTGTTCTAAATAGACATGGCTGAAGCGGCGAAGCCGGCATGCTAAACGCAGAGGAAAACGAGGCGATGCATCTGTAACACGGCTGTCGGCTGAATGTTGAACACACAGTAGTGATCAGTTCCATTAAGCGGGGATTTGATCATCTCCCCCGTGCGCTTTCACAGCCCGGCTTCAGATTAGATCACTGTGAAAATGGTCAAATGGTGTGTTTATCTCTCTGTAATTATTTTGATGCAGATGACAGAGATTGGTTGTTTGCATGTGGTTAGATGAGTGTGCACAGTGTGAGCCAAGGCATGCACACACACTCCCAGGCAGGCACGCGAGCGTGGAAAGAGCTGAATGGGTACTCTCAATGCCATTAACCCATTAGATAATTTCAACAAAGGCCTGAGAATAATGTTTTATGTGCAAGGGGGGGAAAAAATTAATGTTCTTGCTGGGCAACACAAATGGACTTTCAATGAGATCGAAAGCGAAATCCTCGGTCAAGAATGGCGTGTGTTGAGCTAAGCTTAAACATGTAACCGCTGTGGTAAAAACACTATCTTATCTTGACAGAAGTAAAAAATATTTTGTTGCGCCCCTAAAAACAAATCAAAGCAGACTACGTGCTTTCATAGGAACACATTTTGCAGAAAAACAGCAGGAAAATGTGTAATATCGTCAGTCAGTAATGATGTTATGTCTAAAGTTTAAGTTCTCTCTTGGCACCAGCATAATTGAGGCACAGCTGATCTCCACTGTGTGAAGAGGACGTTTTTGTCCTTCCAGCCTCCGCTGCTCTCAGGATGCCCCCTCTACCTCGCTGTGACCTTGAGCGAAACAGCCTTAATCCTGAAGGGTAATTTTAAGATCTATTGCACACTTCCGAGGCTGATAATTACATTCAGATTTTTTATGAGATCATGAGCGTGATCTTTCGGCTCGCCCTATAATCACCTCTATTTTCACTTCACTCAACTTAGGCTGTGTCACTAGATTACCGGCCCTTCGTATCTACCTTCCCAATTACTTTTAAGAGTTTTGGATGGACAAATTTGTGCTTTCATGTCCCGTGTTAGCAGATGAGTTGCTGCTTCTGGCCATGAAAGGAGAGTTTTTAATGAGCTGAGGTAAGGTTAATTGGTTCACTAAGATCCTCTGAGTCATGTGCCTCTATATGAAATGAAGTCCATTTCCTGGAGTTTCCCCCGGACGTGTTTAATAACAAACACTTCAGCCCAATTTTCATGTTCCAGGGTGCAGGGAGAAATACAGTGAAGCTTGGCGAAGGTCTGTGTGGAGGGGTTGGAGGTTGGTTGTTTTTAGTTGTGTTACTTGCCTATACTATTAACGCCATCGGTGTTTATGTTTCTTCTGAGACCAGTGTGTAACTTAACGAATGCAATTATTGCTGTGTATTTCACAGATACCTAAAAGCTAAGTACCAGCAAAATATTATTCTGCGGCTTCTTTTTTTTAAAAAAAATCTGAAATCATATGAGGCCGCACACTGTACTTATTCACTGTGGTTGCTTGTCACATAGACCACAGTTGGGTTTCGCTTGGTTTTCTGTTCTCCAACAGTGTGTAAGAAGAGCTTTCATCTGTCGTCTAAGCTAATTCTGCATTTATCTATGGCGTAATATCCCTAATATTCCTAACACGATGTTTACTGAGGCAATGCACGCTTGCACATCTCAATATTTGCGACCATAAACTGCAAACAGTCTCAAACTCTGGCATTCAGCCTTGACTGTGGTTAAGAAAAAACACTCAACTTTTTGCATCTGTCAGGCTTGCACCAATGCCAGTGTTTAAAATAAACAACCTTGGGAAAACTATGGTTGCATTTATTGGGTTTTTGTTGTTATTTATTTGATCTTTTGCGCCAGAAGAAATACAATCTTTAAGCATTTAGCCAGCGTATAATTGATAAGACGCAAGAATATGCTACTGATAAATATAATGCTATTTGGCAGTGATTGGGTTCAATATCAGCATCCCTGGCATGTACACATATCGAGTTTACCCTCAAAGTATGCAGCAGTTTCAATTTGGACTCCCCTTTCCCACTCAGGCTCAGTTCCAGCTGCGTGCTTTTCTATCAGGTTTTTCACTCCAGTATGCAGGCTAGCTCAGAACATGATCGTTCCCATATGTGTTTGCTCATCACGGGACAATGAAACTGCATGAAGCTTCTGGTATTGTTATAACTTCCCAAACCATAAGGGTAAATTTGCAGCAACTCGCCTTCACTTCAGCGCAAGGGAACCGCTGTGCACACACACACACACACACATCACACCGTTTCACTAATCTCCTGCAAATGACTGGGCCTTTCACTTGCTATTAGAAACTACATGATCTGAATCTGCCCAGACTAAAAGACCTTGTAATCAACCCTGGTGTAAATGTGTTAAGTTCAGTGTCTCGTTGAGGGGGGTTCAATGGTCCTGACAGTGTAATTACGGGTTGCCGCCACAACGCAGCGGCCAGCACACTCAGCGCTAATTCAATCCATCTTCATTTCCAAGAGCAACGCCCCTACCATTGATGGATAGTTATCATTAGAGAGTGACAAAGCACTGAAACAACTGAGGCGTGAGCAGCAAAGTGCGTGTGTGCGTTTGTGTGCACACCGGCAGTGGAAGAGGTGTCCTCTCTGATACACACTGCTGCCCCAGACAGCAGGATTATATATTACAACAGTATGAATACAGAGAGATGGGATGGTGAAGAACTTTGGGTCAGGGAGCAGGGTTGCATCCTTCACACACACACACACACACACAAATAAATACACAGAATACCCGCACAGAGTATGTGTACGTGTTCACAAACACGCACAAACAGTTTGGCTCGCTGTGACCCCGACACACAGAGAGGCTATGGCTCAACTCACCAGCCTTTTATAGCATGCTGCTCACACTGCTCAGACTCACACACACACACACACACACACACACACACACACACACACACTCATACAGGTCTGGGCACCATCTGCAGCCAAACACTAAACCACAGGCTGTGATTGAGGCAGACTGGCCTGCTCCTCTATATTTTCAGTCTATATATTCAGTCCACCCTGGGCTGTATATCTTAATTATGTGCTCTACCTCTTTTCCTAAAAGAAGCGGTGATGGAGTCTGCCAGTCAGGCACTGGAGCAGCAGCAGGCCACTGAAATGAGGCCCTTCCAGTCTTTATGGGGCCTCCAGCTCAGCCACTGCATCATTACACGACTTTTAAGCTCTGGACAAAAACACAGTGGATGCCTTGTTCCCCGTGTCTTTCCTGGCGTAACGCTGCATAATAGAAGCGATCCTGTTTATGGCATTTTTTCGTCTCAAGCTGCACGCCTTCAAAACAAACTGGAACTCCGAAACTTTTCGGGAAGACTAACAGGCTGTGAAAGGCTGTAATGAGTAAATAGCTCAAAGGGTAGAAGGGGAACAAATAGCCAGAAGGATTTTAGCGCTGTGCTGTGCTCACTGATTTGTCTTTTCTCTCCTAGCGGGTTGCAGCTTTAGGGTCGCTGCCGTCTAATACACACGCGCGCGCGCACACACACAGACACAGGTTAGGCTTTGCCGTTTCAATGACTCAATCGCATCTGGAGCTCTCCATCGATTGTGGTCAGTGACCCAGCAAAGGCCCATGTGGCGAGCGCCTTGCTCCACCTCTCTGAATCAGACCACATTCAGAAAGGAAATCAGTATCATGGCCGCCCCTGTCCATTAACCAGGAGGTGGTGCTACCGGGATGTAGAGCACTACTTCATCTTTTTGCTTACATAGCTGAAAGGCAGACAGGGATTTGTTTGGTAGGGGTTTTCATAATAGCGGGGATTTAAAAGGCTTTTCTGACACCTGGAGTTGTAGACACTTCCTCAAAGACACAGACGTACTCTGTTTTACTGTCGGTGTCGATTTAGCGGCAGAGAGCGCTGAGAGGTTCACAGTCAGGTGACGCTGCCTACTTGAATGCATAAGATTCTCAGACTTGTGATCTCTTGTTCAGTTGGCTCACCGAGAGGAATGAATGGCTTGCTGCATAGCTCCAAACTCGCATGCACGCACACCCACGCAATTAAATCTGATGCTTACTCATGCACATTGCTAATGTGCCATTAAACGCTCACATGCGCTGTGCATTTTATGCAGCAAGCTCTGGCGATCGGTACGCATAACATGGAGGCATGAGCTCAGCGGCCAATGTGCAGCCGCAGACTGGCTGGCCTGCTTGCAGACCCTGCAGTTTGTTTAGCAACACTCCTTTTGACGACGCCCGAAGGGTGCAATTAAGCCCAATTAGAGCCTGTCGGTTTTATTAAGAGGCGCAGACTGGCCAGGCTCGGGGGCAGTGAGGGGTAGGAGGGAGGAGGAGGAGGAGGAGAGGGAGGGAGGAGTCTGCAGCACCAAGCTATCGCTGCTCTTGAGAAACTAGGCAAGCACCACTGAGGGGAAACTGGTGTAAATACACTGTATGCCAACTAAACAGGACAGCTGTGGCAATTATGACTAGGTTGGACTTTTTAAAAAAAGCCAAGCACCGGATCAAGTCCGCTTCTGCAGGTAACCTCTGTTCAAATGCAGAGAGGTTACCATTGTGATGGCGCACAAACGCCGCTTAGAAGCGCAATTTTGTGATCAGAGAACCTGCAAGGATCAATGGATGACAAAACCAACTCATCTATAAATACTCACTGGCTACAGTGAATGCAGACATGTGTGGATGCAGATGTCACAAAGCATTTTCGGAAAGGGGTTGGGGGGGGGGTGGCTGTGTAGTTATGCGATTCTGCCCTGATACATTAGTGTGGCAGTGAAAAGAGCAATACAGCTGGCTTGGAACAAAAACTGCAGCATCGCTTTCATCAGCAAATCAAAAAAAAAAAAAAAAATAGAAGAAGAAGAAGAAGAAGAACGCAAATGAATGTATCATTTTCTCCCCCCTCACAATTCCTTTTCCGTCGACCCCTCGACAGAGATGTTTACAGATAGCTATCATTCCCCCTCTTTTTCACATTTGTGCTTGGACATGTTTCAAAAGACCGGGCCTTTTCATCTCCCCTCTCGCTGTGAGGAAATTTGCTCCTTAATGGCTTTCAAAACAGGAAGCGCAGACAATAAAAAAAAAAGGAGAAGTGAGAAGAACGCTTCGCTCCCCGGTCACCCCCCCTCCCACCCCCACCCCTCCTCCTTCAGTCGACGCATCCTTTGCGGAGCTGAGTGCTGCGGCACACTGCTGCTCTGCCAAGGTGCCAACTGTGCCAGTCACACTGACCTCCATCTGCAGGCAACTTGATACCATCTCTTCAACCGCCGCGTACTCCCACTGAATGGGTTTGCTCAGTCACAGTGAAGTCTGAATGGCATTCAAGGCTCAGGCTTGGAATTGTGTTTCAAGTTTGTGTGCTATTGTATTCTTTGTTCACAGCTGCTGTGTTACAAAAAAAAAATCCTTTATCACTAAACTGAATACTAAAACGGTTGTACTGGAGGAATGCACACAGGAATACATTACTGCCAATGTGCAAATCATCCCACTATCAGGCAAATTAGAGACGATTTAAAAAAAAAAATTTTTTTTATTTATTTTAAAACAAGTCTTTATCAATGACCCTCGGAAGAGTAAGGCTGAAATGCTACGGACCGGCTCAAATTACTACTTAAAGATGGTCTCTTGCCAAGTGCTAGCCTTACTATTTTTAATAGTATATGTAGGTGTCTGTTTACTCATGTTGTATTCATAATTCCGCCTCCTGCAGGGCATCCGTGTCCACTGAGTGCCCTTGAACATGCCATGAGTAGTCTTTCTGCGCCTCAACTAAAAAGAAACCTGAAAGACAGCTACACACGCTTCCGCACAGTTGGATAAAACAAACCTTAACCACACAACTCAACCTCACCAAAGAACTGGCTTTTTTTCAAAAGATGTTCAGAAGAGTGTTTTTTTTTTCCCGTTTTTTTTATCTCCTCGTCTTTGCTTTTTCTCTCCCTGGGAAAAACAAATGCATCATTTTTCAGTTTAAAAAAAAAAAAAAAAGAAAGAATCTTTACTCCCTCCTCTCCCTCCCATTGTGCCATTTCCGTGTATGGAAGTGTTCCCTCCCATTGATTTTCTCCCAGCCAAGGCCCTACCCAACACAAGCTGTTTCCTTGCTGGTGTCATCTCCTTGTGCCTTTCTCCTTTTAACCGTGCTTTACTCTTGGCATAATATACAACTGCCAAACTGGTGATAGGGAGGGAAGAGCAACGGGAGGAAAAGCCGATAAATGCACTCAAAAGTTTTGGCTATTGATTTCTTTTTGAAGCAGATAGGGAATAAAGAAAACTGTTCAAAGCTACAGAGAGGCCCTTGTTTTGATCACCACTACAGTCGAGCCAGTTGGTAATGTTGTTGGTAGTAAGGCATTGTGTGTGCAATGTTTGCTTTGTTGTGCATTGTGTTACAGTTCAGCCAGAAGGCTTATTAAATGCAGAGGCCAGCATGCAGTGCTATCACTGATGGATGCAATCATAGAGAAAAAGGTTTTAATTCCAATGGAGGATGTCAAAGTGAGCACACAAAACACTCCAGCTGTGTGAGGAAACACAAAAAGTTTGTAAGTTTATAGCAAGGGAAGGAAAGGCAGGACTGAAATGGAGGAACAGTGGAGAAAAAGAGGGACTGGAATATCCATGGTATCCATCTACTTAAGACAGGACACCGCAATCAAAGGTGACACATTGGCATGTGCAAAAATCCAGATATGGAGGGAAAAGCTAAGCAGGAACACTTTCCAGCAGCAGCCTCTGCTCCCCTACTCAGCCAGCCCTCTGTGATGTGTGCCTGTGTCCACTGGGGGCTACAATTAGTCCATCAAACTCATTCAAGCCGGGGATCCACACCGCCTCTCCAATACCCCTTTCTGATTCTCCAAAGCCTGCGCTCCTCCAAAGAGACAGGCAACTTGTAAGACTAGGGGAGGTAGCCTTTGATGTGCCAGGTTTTACCTAGGCCTCCCTTTTTGCTCATATCAAGGCTGAGGAGATATAACAATTAAAATGGCGGGACAGGCTGACGTCGCGGCACGTGCTTGCACAGGCATGTGCCCACCTGTGCGCCTAGGACACTGGCCTTTGCAAATAGAGGGAGCACCACAGCCTGCTGGAGCAATGAGAAGTCACATGCAAGTTCAGATATGCTCTTTATGCCAGTGCTATAAATCTGTCTTGTGGCTTCTCCTGGCTTCATATTGGCTGCTCCCCCCACCTCGTTTCCGTCTGTGTCTGTCAGTTAGGCGCTTTTTTCCCCTGTAGCAACATTTCACAACCTTTTTTTGGCCTGTAGCAGCTTAAACTAATCGAGAATTTTCATTATTTATGAACTATTTAATTAATTTATAAAGCAAAAACATCCTCCATGTTGTTGTTGGATTTTTCTTTTCATCTTCAGTTTAACAATCTGCAGTCTTTCTGTTTTGCATTAATTAAAACTGAATAGCTTGGGTAAACAGGTAATCTGGAGGTGCCATCCTGGGCTATGGGAAGTTCTGGTGGAGATTTTTCTGACAGAACATATTTTATGGAAATTTAAGCGCTTTTTTTTTTTTTAAATGTTTCATTTCATAGGCTTTTATTTTAAGTGTAGTCTTTCAAAATCACCCCTGACTTGTCATCTGCGTGTCAAAAGACAGAATGTGTCCAGAACCCAAAATGAACAAACTCAGAGCCTGTGGTTCAGGGCGAGCTGCTGCGTTTCGTTGTGTAAGACCCAGCTTCACTTCTGTCTTTGCTCCAGTGGGGCTCGGTGGCAGACAGCCAGGTAATTACACAGCACTGACTACCAGCTCGAAGAGAAAGGGCCAATACCACACACACATACACAAAAACACTTATTTGCATGCCCAAAGTATACAGCTCACACAGTCCCACCTGCACACACACACATAATCTGTCTTGCATTCTCTCTCTCTCTCTCTTCCCTCACACACACACACATGCACACCGTCCCTGCCAAATACAAAGACTACATTATGTCAAGGAGGATTACAATGACTCCAACCTGACCCGGCTCTGCAGCCGCTCTACCTCTGGCGTGAGTCTCCCTGAATTTACTGTTTGGGGCTAAAAGACTGTCCAAAGTTTAAACAGGTGTATACTTATGCAGATGCAACAAGGCTCAAACATGTGGTCTGCATTAGCTGCTGCAGTGAAGCCAAAGCTGGAGCAGGAACCGAGCCCAGCTTGTCACTTGGGGTTGGTGATCTATTCACTTTCCATGAATTCGGGAAGTGGACACTTCCTCAAATTCCAATATAAATGAATAAACGAGACGCTAGAAACATATGCTTATTTAATCTCCGGCATAATTCAGAATTGTGAGTGGACTGCTTTAATTATTTCCGAATTGTTGTAATTGAATTCATGCATGGGAGTAATGGGTTTAGCACTGCTCAAGTAAAGAAATAACAAGACAATCAACCACACTGAGCGCTTTTATCGGTTTTATTTAACTGCTTTAATCCTCGGCGTTGAACCCGGAGGTGCGCAGAGATCGCAGCGTGACGTCACAGTTTCACAAAGCAGCGTAACGGAGTCATAACAAACTCTGCAACAGTCTGAAGCCTTAAAACCACTTGAAAAAGCAGATATTCTTAATCATCATCAGGGCTGTAACTACACTAATCCCAACAGGCTTGCCACTTCCTTTGAGTTAGACTTCAAATATGAAACCATTAAGACTAAAGTGATATCTCACTGCAGTGAAATGTTTGTTTTTATTATCACATATTTTAAAAAAAAATCTTCACATGAAGCTGTGAAGTCAATGAATCTATGGCCAGGGAGCAGCAACAACACGAGTTAGCCATTTCAATCTGACAAAAAGCACAAAAGATTCAAGGAGTGAGTCGGCATAAAGGCAAGTAAATTGCACCAGCAAAACAAAAGGGAAGTCATGCTTCAAGGAAGCAGGAGGTATTCTCTCTCCCTTGTTGGTTATTCCACACTATTTTTTTTCCAAAGAAAGGATCTTGTTTTAAAAAAAAAAAAAAAAGGAAAGAAGGCATGGATTCCAGTGAATGCCAGTGAGAATCAAGCAAGCTATTCATGCTGCCAGTTGATTTAGGCACGCCTCGCTACACACCAATCAGCCCAGCCCCGGCCTCGCCAGCCACTCACTTGTCTGCCATTCCAACACAAGATGGAGACAGTGCCAAAAGTTCCAATTAAAATATCCATTTGTGATGTCTGTGCAAGAAAAAAAAAAGAAAAAGAAAACAAGGACCGGGCTTTTTCGATAGCGTAGGAGAAAATACAACAAAAGCTGCCAAAATTCTGTGGACAAGCCACATACTTAAGAGTTTTCTGTCTACACAAACTAAATAAGTACGAAGAGTGTGTATGTAGGCAGAATGTGTGTGTGAGGGAGACAGGGAGAGAGACGGACTGAGCGTGTGCGTGCACGGGAGTACGAGCGTCTTGTTATGGAGGAACAGAGCATGTTGCAGATAAGAGGGCGATGCTGTTCAAAGAAAAAGGCAGGCCGGTAAAGTGCGCGCCGATTCGACATCATCGCCTTACTGTCCCTTAATGAGCCTGGAGAGGAAGTCTGGTGTCCACAGAATGGGCTCCTGTCTCACTCCAATCACGCTGCCGGGCTTTTTATTCAAATCTCACACACAACTGTCACGCAGCCAGTCTGGCCGCGCTGTTTATCTTACTCCAGGAGGATGTTAACAAGACAAATGAATGAATAAATACACAAATAATGCGTTTAGGTAATGTTAATAATGTATGAATTGGAAGCTGCTTTTTGACAGTAGCGCTGCACTAAGGATTCTTCCCAACTTTGGTGACAAGCTTGTTTATTCTTTTCCCAGCATGCACTTCTCTGCATCTTTCGAAAGGCACCGTCTAGCCAGCGCTGGGCATCTATAGCACATCTCGCTGATGAGAAAAAGCGGTCTGACACATTAGTTTAGACTTCTCTCCCATGAAAAGCAGCCAATACCCTGAGTATTGAGCCATCTCTCGCTTCATCCAAAAACCTCCAGGAAGATGATCCTCCTTAATCTCCCACAATGCAGCTCTCCTTTTCACCCCATCATCATTCCCTCCTGCTATTACTTGACTGATTCCAGTGACGTCTTTAACGGGCCGTTCAATTAGAGCAGACGTTTCAGAACGGCTGGATAAATAAATACAAAAGCGTGCTCACACCTGCATAGCTATGCAAAAAGCAGTCGTATCACAGCGTCACCTGCCTCAAAGAAGTGTCCCAAACTTCGAGGACTATTAGAACAAACAAAAACAAAAACAACAAAAAAAGGGAAAACAGGAGCAGAGGGGGAAAAATAAAAAAAAAAAACACTCAAAGAAACTGACTGAGTAGGAAAATAAGCATCACATCAAATTCCCTCCCCGGGCCGAGACAAAAGCGAGGCCTGGTACTCAGACACTGTCGACTGCGCGCACTTGGAAGATGGAGGGAAAAAAATAACAACCCGCACATCAAAACCAGAGCCAAACAAATCCAAGAAAAGTTCAGATAGGTCTTCATTGGAACCGCAGAGAGGAACAAATCAAATAAATTGGGGGGTTAGTCTCGTTCAGGCTGCCCCGACAAACCAGGAAACACGGTTTAGAATATATGAGGAAGGTGACGGAGGACGATGCTAAATGACTCAGAAAGCAGATACCCCGTGTTTACCCCTGCAAACTCCAAAAGAAAAGCCCCCTCTCCTGTTATAACGCGGGTGGGAGAGAGAAAACTGAATTCGAGGCAGCTTAAGTGCTCTCTGGAATCACTCAGCATTCCACCGTCTCCGACACATACACATTCACCGAGTCGAAATTTGACTGCGACAGTGTATTCATCCATAACTGTAAATTGTTCTTTGGGGAATTTGGCGGGGCTTCGTACACCCCACAACCCCTTCCCATCTTTCCCCGCTACAGTCCCTGTATCCTTGGCCTTTCCAGAAAGCTGTCTCCATCACTCTCAATCACAAGCTGCTTGCTCATATGTAAAGAACAGACAGTTGCCAAAGCAATTGTGGGATCACTCCGTGCTAAATCATTATAAAACCAGAAATATCTGTGAGGCCACAACAGTGATCCGGGGCTTATAAAGACGAAGGCAACAATAACTCATTGCCTATGTCCTTGAAGCACCTTCTGTAGTTGGATTATTGATTGCTTTCTGATTACTGTTTGCATTTATTAAATCTTTTAAGTACATGTTGTTTGTCTCAGATGCCTTCTGTCTTTCTGCCCTATAGGCCACAACTTATGTGCATCAGCACTGCTAATAAAGGGTTTAAATATCTGGGCGGGAAAAACTGGCAAAACTTCCAAAGTTTTTAAATTTTACTTCAAGACTTTGGTAAGAAAATTAAATGGTATATGTTTAGGAGACAAGAAAATACGCCTACCACTGCTTTTATTATTATAATTTCTAAATTTAATTTCCAATGCCATATTGTTTTATTTGCAGGCTCTACTACAGTAACTTTGCGTGATTAAGGCTTTATACTGCCTTGGTCCGGCCCCTCGGCTATTCCACAGCCCTAAAGCGCCAGGGCTGGCTGGGATATATGATCTCATTGACATCACTGACAGATAAGAGTGGAAAAAACTGTCTAAAACCCACCCTCTGGAGCAGTCTGAAGTCCATACGCTACCCTCACAATTTGAAAATTTGGCCATTTTAAATACAAGCGTCCATCATTCTGACAGCATGAGAGAATATAAGTAAAAGGACAGTAGATCCAGGTTCTAGTTACCAGATTTCTCTTAAGTGTACGTCCAAGTCTTTGATATTAAACAGTAATATATACTAAACACCATGCTTGTGCTGACTCAAGGATCAGACAAACAGCTGCTCCCCAACTTTGCTACTTGCCCCTGTTGTAGTCTGGTTGTTGTTGTAAACTGACAGTTTCCTACATAAAGAAAAAGCCTGACTTCTCTTTGTTGTGGCTCAAAAAAAAAGGCATGCTCCTCTGAAAAGTGATTTTTTCTCAACTACAGAAGGCTGTCATTTTGAAAGAAGCACAATACTGCAAACACACCTTCACTAGTTGTGTGTGTATATATATATATAGAGAGAGAGAGAGAGGGAGAGAAATATATAAATATATATATTCAACCGCCCGCTTTTTTAAAACTAAAAAAAAGGGCAGTGATACCTGCACAACATGCATGCTACAAAGAATTTGTGTATGTGTCTGCATGTGCTAACAATCAAGAGCCAAAAAACACTAAATTCTGCAGGCCACCCCTGGGATATATTCTCTAAATCTCTTCACCCCGTTCTCTAAAGTTCACTTCCAAACTTCCTGGAAAAAAAGGAGCAGAATTTTCTGAGGAAACACAAAGAGGGTTAGTGAGAGTAATAACAGCACGGAGTAATAACATTTTGTTTAATCCCGCACAATTCTGCCTCGTACCACAGTGAGAACAGCAAACCGGCGGGGAAGGTGAGGCGGTGCGGCGAAAAGAAATTGCCACTCCTGCAGATGGACCCGTGTTAGCAGCAGAAGTAAGAGGTAGGAGTTTGTCTGCAAGAGAAACGCCACAAACTCCTGAAAAGTTGCCATGAGCCACTGCTACCCTCCCACTGCCTCTTCCCTCCTCTTTGTGGCTCGGCTGAAACCTCAGGCCTTTCCTTACTACTGCGGGGAGGGGGGGGAAAAATGAGGTCAAGGATCGCCTTACTCAGGCCTCCCCTATGGTCACCCCCTCTTCACCACCCCCCGCCCCACTCACTTAAAACCTCATTCCATCACTGTGGCCAAATCCGCCTCGTCCGACTCTCACTCCGCCCTCCACCGCTCCGAGTTTCATTTCTTCCCTCCCCTCTTCTTTGCTACCACCCACCCTGCGCACTCAACCCGGTGCTAATTGGTAAATCTGTTGAACCATGTCATCCCTAACAATGAGACACCTGGAGCTCTGTCAAAACAAGTTTCCCTGTGAAACGGCCTCCAGTGTTAATACAGTAGCGTACCGAGACGCTGAGTCTGTTGTCACTCGCGAGGCTGACCACAGAAATGCAACCAGGGATCGTCCTATCTGAGGACATGTCTCAAACGCCAGCACACCCCGACTGCCGGCATGTGAGGATTGGTTTGTTGTAAATTAAGATTATTCATTAATATTACTCCTGAACCTTGACCCTGTTTCTTTGTGCAAATAAACTCTGACTTGATTGTCATGTTTTTCCAAAGCCTACTTAGTTAGGGGCTTTCGATCCACTCCTTGAAAGCCTGAAAGTCAGAGCTCAGGGTTAAATAGAGTCAAACTCCTGAATGCACTCACATAAAAGTTATATCATAACCTGACTATCTATCATCTAAATAAGTCACACCTTAAACACAAGGACACTACGCACACACACTCCTGTAGACAAAGATTTGTTTGTAAGACACGAGCACACACACACACACACACACAGAAAAAGACAGACAGGCACACCCAACAGTGATCCTTACAGACCTTGTCAAACAAGTTCTAGCAAAGGCACTTGTACAAGAGGGGAGGGGGGGGTGGGGAATCGTGTCGACGTCGACGGAGGAATGTTAACCACATTAACAGCTGATTTCCCTTCGGCCTGTTTTAAAGGGGCTATGTTTGGGGTTTTTTCCCTCCTAACAACAAAGGCTGCACATGGTGTGCAAAATCAACAAGCAATTGATTAGTCAAACAATTCAAGTAAGCAATCCAGAGAGCCACGGACGTCTCAGAGGAGATTAAGACGTCTCTGATGGGCTTCGTAATGCCAGCCTCTTTCTGACTTCCCAATGCCCGACTGAAGCAAATCAAAACAAGGCTTAGCGATGTCCTCAGAATGTCAGCATTGCAGTAGAAACAGGACTAACTTTACCTGTGAACTTTAAAAAAGATTCCACAGAAGTTGTAACCAACGAGTTGCTGCTCTTTGATAAAATCTGGACCCAAATGCCAGGAATAAGGAAAACTCTCAATATTCAAAACAAGTGCACAGACAGTGGCAGAGTTAAGGGTGGCCAGGGGTACCCACTGCCCTCAGTGTCTAAAACAGTTAGCCAACCCACACAAGCAAAAATGAAGCCGGCAAAGGAGTTTTGCATATACAAACAGAACTGCAATTTCATCCAATTGATCATATTTTCAACTCCAATAACCTTATAAAAATTATTTGAAACAGCAATAAAAACAATAAAAAGTATGCAGGGTAGTCTGCATACTAGTCTCAACCTGGCTACCCCCATATAAAAGGTCTTACCCTGCCACACATCTAAAAAGGACGTTACCCATTAAAACATGCATTATTTTTTTCTTACTCCTCTTTTAAAAAAATGTTATCACTAGAAAGATCTGGAAAGTAAAAACAGTCACATGCAAAAACATTTTCAAAGCTGAATAAAGCTGAACATAAAAAGAAAAAGAAAAGAAAATCCAAGAAGTTAAATGGATGTAAAAGAATGAAGCCTGAGCACCGTCCCTCCGGTACCATCTCCTGGATGAAGGCATTTTAGACATTCAAAAAGCACATTAGCATTAGAGCAGCAGCACTGAATTAGCGCAATAAACAGCAAAGCATAATCATCATCATCATCATCATCATCACCAGGATTTCATTTTTCATTCTTATTTTTGTTGCTGTTGTTTTAAATCATCAATTATCAGCTGTTAATTTGTGTGTGGAATCAACCAAAAATAAAATCCAAGAAGATATTTTTGGAATTCAAAGGTCTCTCACCAAATGAAATTGGTGAAGGCTCAGATCTGACTGTCCGGGGAATTCCCAGCGGAAGGGCCCCTGTAAGGCAAAGATGGACGTTCCCAAGTCACACAATTATATCAGCTCTCCATCTCTCATCTATTCTTTCTCTCACTCGTACACTCTCACACACACACGAACACACAGATATCTGCACTCAATCCCAGCCGGCCAGGTTTTATGCAGAAAGCAACGTGTTCTCCCTGGAAATAACGCATCCCCCTGGCCTTTTAGTTATTTAAGCAACTGCCTCATCTCTGCTGGCTCAGCTTTCTCCTGGGTGCGCGCTCGGCCCCGTTATGACTAATTTTACTCGGAGAGAATGGGAGAACACTGGCTCGGCACGGGGTTACGCGGTTGTCAGTACTGGCTGGCTGGTTGTTCAAACAGTGTTTCACTTTGGTAGAACATTTCATCTCCTCAGCACGCGCACCTTCACATATGTTCAGCATCAGTCAGCTGATCTGGGGACTTAGCGTCGCCACCATTTTGGCAAAAGCTCAAAATATTTTAACTGCAAACAGGCGACAGGATGAAAGGTGTCACCAGTCGTGCTTTTACTGATGGCAGAACAAATTACGCCTGAAATAAAATGATGGCGACTTTGAGTCCCCAGAGCAGAATTTTCAGGTGTTTTTACCTCTCTGATATAGGCATTAAAATTGTGAACTTCATTACTAGGTTTTCAAATACCGATTTTTTTCTTTAAGAGGCATTCAGAGGTTAAACTGGCACATTTAAAAAGATCGATAATTTGCCTTAAAGTTTGGGATTATGGAGGACAGGAGGAGAAGAAAATAAGGGCTGGAGATAAAGAGCCAAGAGGGCGAGACACTTAACTATGTCTTTAAATTTAATACGCACACTTGACAAAATAAATTAAATATTTAACAATTTGTATTCTCACTAGGTGGCCTGTTAACAAGTTATCAGGTGTTTTAACACATTAAGGTGTTATGTTCCAAATCCTAGGAGCACGAAGACTCTGAGCTTTGTTGTGGTGTTGTTGCTGACTAAGCCAACACTGAGTGGATTGTCTGTGGGAACAAGCCACCATCCAGACTGCTGGACAGATACAATGACTGAGGTGCTCTCATTTTCATTGTCACAGTTCCCGGGCCTGACGCCATGTCTCAACTGCCTCAGATTTTGGCCCGAGCCGATGATGTAAGCGTGACCCCTTGAACAAACTCCTTGTCTGGAGAAGACGGCGAGTGACAGCGGACAGTCACAGCTGTCTCTAATCTGAGAGCTGGACGGCACCGCTAAGAAGAACTAGCCTATGTGGATGGAATCTTCAGTGGTGTCACGTGCTAAGTTGGATTTACATATTGGTGTATAGAATGACAAAATGCAGTATTAGTATTAGTAAACTCAACTAAGAAAATACTTGCACATAAAAGAATCAGATGAAAATTACTTGTTATGTTTGAGATGTGCAGTGAAGGACAAGGATTGATGCACGTGAACAAAAAGAAGACAAAAGGTGGGGTGGAGTAGAAGAGGTTATTTAGAAGAAGGCTTAAATGCAGAAGGAAAAAGCAGCTTAAGGCTGACATAAGCCAGGATAGAGAAAGTGCGCTGGGTAAAGCCTATGGACAGTTTGTGGGTGGTGGCTGCTGACCACGGGGTCGCTAATTAACAAGAGAGAAGGCTAGGCCTCCCGGAGGCCTGGACGATTGTCTGGACAGCCCAGGTGCATGGCCCATTCAGACCACAGGAAGCTCCCTTTATCCCTCTTCCCTCAAAATGGACAGAGAAGTGGTCAAGGAGGGTGAATGTGATCCTGCCTCTTTCTAATGCTGACCTCGAGCAGCAGTCGCACGACTATAATAGGAATCCACTGTGGTCTGTCTTTTCTGAAAGCATGGCTAAAGCTGCTTTTCCCCCCCAACCTAATATCAAAAATATGTCACTTTGTATTATTTTCTTCCCAGCCTCCTTCTAGTATAGAACCGGTGAGAGCGAATGGGAGTAAAATACGCATGTTCAACAGTTGCAAAAGCTCAGGTGGGAGGTCTTACAAGCCGTAAAAATGCCCAGATTCCATCACTTCCTCCACACTAATTACCATACACTTGGAGCGAGTGCCCTTCTTCTCTTCATCCCTGAGCCCATGCTTCACTTCCTCTGACACACACACACGCACACAATGGCACACAGCGAGGTGCAGTCGGGAAATGGTTAACACTCCAGCCGTCCCCTGCTGCCAGTGAAAGCCCACAAAACAATGGAGACATTGTTCGTCCAGGACTAGACTCTAGACTCTAGGGTTGTGTACGCGTGTGCATGATTGTGCACGTGGATGTCAGAAAGTAGACTGTGTGCGTATGCTCTTAACATGGACATGCCCACCCACCATTCCCAGAATAGCAAATTAGGAAATGTGATTCAATTAGAATGGCATATCTTGGTTTCTTGGTACTGGATTAATTAAAATTGAGAAAAAAGAAGAAAAAAACTTTCTGAAAGTTGACAAATGATGCCATGACATTACCAACATGAGCCTGGATTTCAGCTACGGCAATACTGTTATGGCATCAACACATGCTGTGTAAGAGGTGGATTTCCAAAACAATCTCATGTTGTGACATGTTGTGTTACCAGTTAACGCAATAATCCCTATCTAAATAAAAGTATAAGACTGATTAAGTCACGCATATCTACTCCAAAACCTATCAACCAGCTTCAGGCTACTTCCTCTAGCCAAGTGTGCACAAACAGTCTTCAAGACCACAGTGTCAAATTAAACCCTCACAATAAAAAAGGCAAGTTGACAAAGTAAGGACTGTTTATGATCTTTCCCTCAGGAGCTGTGTGAGGCATAAAAATGTTTCTTGGAGTCTCTCCCTCTAGAAATACACATCAATAGGCAGATAAATATTGAATAACTTTCAACCAATGGCATGAAAGTTCAGCAGCGGCAGGTTTTGAGGCTGCCTGCGGGGTGGTCAGGCACTTCAAAAAGTCCTGCGTGCCCCCCTTTGAGGGCATGGTAAACAGGGGCATACACCGTGCCCTCAGAAAGACCAGCCGGTGTGAGGTCACTTCCTCTTTTTCTTGGCTGATCCTCCAGTGCTCCACCTCGAATGAGCCTTCCAGACAGAAATGACACCATCTGTCTGCATCTTTGTCCCTGCCCATCTCTCTGTGCCTTAACTTTCTCAGAGGCTTTATCTACAGGCATCGATGTCTTTCCTTCTTTCTCCGTCTTTATATTGTTGTTTTAACTGTCTCTGGGTCACTCAGGCTTCAGATTGCTGTTATCGACAGGCCAATCAAGAGGTTCTTATCACTGCCGAAGCAGCCTGTTAGCGCTCCAGGCAGGAAGAGTCAAGGTGATTGAATGTTTCTTTGCATTTGTAAACAAAAAGAAGCTACCGTTTACAGCCCAATTGATTGATAAGGGGATCACGTACTAGATCGTGCAGACCTACATCTTGTAGATGTAAAAAAAGAAGACGAAGAAGAAGAAGGAGGGGGGAAAAAGGGCTTGACCGATGAGTGACACCTGTGGGAGTCCGCGTGGGGTTATCATTGGAATTCACTACGCTGTACACAGTTATCTGTCTTTTCTATATGTATGACAGCCGATATGATGCAAACCAGGGAAACATTCAATCACACTTCCTTCTCAGTCAGAGGTGGATGCTGGAGCAGGATGGAAGGAGTGGCAACAATACAAGCTGCAGTTCACATTCAATTTCATCACTTGTACTAACAGCCAGTTGTGTGCCTATGCAGCCATGCTGCAATGCCTCTGATCTTACCAGCCTGTGTACTCTATCAAACAGATCACACTGGGGTTGGGCAATATGACCACAGATATTACAATATATTCTCCCATATTGATCACTGTCAGTACTAATCACACTAAGAGTTTAAGAGCGCTCTCACTATTGCAATGTGATATTTCTTTGGCTCTCTGCTTACAAGTAAAGCCCAAAGAAAGCAAAAAGCAAACCAAAAGGTTTATTTAGAATTCAGATGAGGTTTTAATTATCAAATCCAACTCACAGCCCTGTAAAAACCCATTTAGGAGATTGAATTGGGAAAAGGTTGCTTAGGCTCACTATTATTTTTGGCCAGAAATCACCTATTCAGTCCCAAACTAAATTGTATCCATGCTCAAAGCCCATCTGTGCCCACACTAGGCTTAACGGTTCCTTTTTACTAGGGGTTATGTTGGATGAACATATGTACATGTTGCTGCTGTCTGCAAACTAGATGACCTACAGTGTCCAATGTTTATCTGTGGTACTGGCTAAATGTAAAAGAGCTAAATGTTTATAATAAGGATTTATTTTCCGCCCACCAGCTTAAAAGAAAACGAGATAAACGAGAAAATAAAATACGGTCTGTTTCAGAATGTCACAACTGCAGCATCCCTATTTTTAACATAACTTTATTCGTCTTTATTTGTTTTAAAGAAGCAATTTTCTGTTACATTTAATCCCACTTTACTGCCTTAAAGTGTCCTTTGGCATAAAATGATCCAGGATTTTATTCAACTTGGAAGAAAACTGATCTGGCCACGGCTTCGCTTCTCTTCATGCATTTTGCTTTTACATCTCCCTGATCTATTACTTATGACCAATTTATGTCTTTATGTCTCTTATCTTTTGGTGTAACTCAATAGGTACGGTCTCTACTTTTCACTGTTGCGAGCTTATTTCTTCCATCAGTCTGGTTGTCCATCTTTCTTGTTTCATGTTTGTTTTTGCCCCATAGCCAATTTCTGTTTTCTGAGCTGGTGTTGCCTTTTTTGTTCCAAGCCTATTACTGTTTCATGCTTGACTGACTGTGTGGCGTTGTAATGGAGCTTACTCTCTGTCTTCTAAAAATCAGATGTTTACATTTATAAAATGTGCTTTAATTGCAATTATAGATCATTTTAGCAGCCAAATGAGGTCTCTAATTAAAGCAGTTTATTACAGAAGAAAAGTAGCATGACGTCACCCCCAGAGTCTCCAAAGTTAGAGCTGCAGCGCTTTTTCTTGTCCTTAAACTTCTTCATGCGGGGAAGAAACGTGAATTGTGCTGCACGGGTTGATGCGTATGTGAGGTGGTATTTACAGCCATATGACTCATAGCAGGATAAAACCTCAAGTATTTACCTGCAGCGTTTGCTGCCTACGACCAGTTTAATGACTTCAGAGAAGTTGGGACTCTTTTTCTCAGCGTCTCCGAAAATAACAGAGTAAGAAGAGGCCCCCTGAACTCTTTGGTATAAAAATAACACTAGCATCGCAGGCGAAGATAAGGAGGGCCTTAGCTGGGCTTGTTTTGTTCAGAATAACACTGTCATCACTGGCTCTTTGTCTTGAAGACCACTTTTGACAGGGTTTCTGTTTTAAATAAAAAGCCTTGTCAAGTCCTGCTATTTTTAAGCTATGTTGTGCTTAACTTAAATAGCCAAAAACACTAAAGAGGCTTTGGTTTGCCAACTGTTCAGCAAGCGTTCGAGCACGTATTTACTACACACCATAAATGTAAGTGAACTGATCAAATGTCATATGTGACTCAGAGGGACACCGTGTCTTGACAGTGTAATCTGCGTGACAAAAATCCTTACTAAGTTTGGCGTGAGCTCCAGAGTCATGATGACAACTGTGCAGCAAACACAAAAAAAAGGGGGGGTTTACTCTGTAGCCATTACCACAGGAGATACTCACGAGGATACAAACTTGGAAGGTTTCTCCTTCTTAAATTTTCATTTTCATAACAGTTAATGCACTCCAAACAAAAGTAACAACTGTGCCAATAACGGCCCAGGGCGTTGATGGCCACCTCACTAATTCTGCTCAATCCCTACTCTCATTGATTTTCTTGGCTCGCTAACCCTGTGACCACATACGTACACCTCCCCATGTTCAACCTCTCCGCTGACCTCCTGAAAACTTTAAGCCTTTGGCTAACTATGAAGTTCATATTCAACTGTTCAATCTAGAACTGCTAGCCTCTTAGATATTGACATGCCTGGGATAGATGCTCTGTTATGTGTATGTACTGAATATGCCCCTATGGCTGTCCAGCCAACTCCAGAGTACTCCTCCAACTACATGGGTAGGGTAATCAATGCTGAAGGAACGCCCACACTTCTCTCAAAGGCGGTGTATTAGCAGCCCAGCGTTAGCCTATTCTCATGAAAGTTGTCAACACGAGACCAGTTTTTCCACCATCAGCCAGCTCAGCCTGCCCCGGGAGTTATCATTTTTCCCTGAGATTACAGCACCTGCCACAGCGGCCGCCCCTGATCGCACTTGCAAAACCTCTGCTTTCTGGGACCCACGAAACTGCCCTTGTCAAAGCGTGCACCCGCACAAAAAAGAAAAAGTTGATATAAAACTGACTGGGTGGTTAGTGACTGTGTTTAAGGGTAAATGCAAACAGCTATGCGTATTCAAGTCCAAGGGTTTGTTTCTGTTCAGCTCCGTCAGTCGTGAATGAGGGAAGAAAGAGATAAAGGACCGAGCGGCGTATTACTTACAACGATGTGTGCCGGTGAAGGGGACCTGGCATCTTTAAGTGCTTGTCTACTTTGAAGACTTCCTGGTTGAACATCTAGCAGGGGCCATTTCATCTGTAGGTACTGAATGGCAGAAAGGAAACAGAATGGAAAGAAAGAAACAAAACATGTTAACAATGCAGAAAGCAAAAACCAAAAGACCAAATTAAAAAAAAGACAAAAAAAGGGGGAGACGACATTTCTTGACAAGTGTATGGATGTGGTAACTTAAAAACATGGAAACGCAAATAAAGATCTAAAGGCGGATGGTAGAAGGTGGTGAGGATGGGTCAAGCATGCACACGAGAGTCCACAGCAGCAGCAGTGGCAGCAGCAAAACCAAATCATATCAGAAACACATAGCACACATGTGGTAACCAGGCTCCATCGCAGGTTTAGAGCTCTACTTATCTTTAATTTTTTTTTTTATGTTAACTAAGCAGCAGACACATGATTCAGTGACACATTTTTGGAGTTAAGGTCGAGTTAGGGCTGGCACTGTACGCAGCTTATGGCTTTAAGATGACCTAATGTCATAAATGTGACTGTTGTCAGACATTTTATTAGAACCCATAAAGTGGATAGAGCATGGCGTCTCACCACCACGCTCGTCTAAGGCTAAACCTCTTGACTGCACTTATAAATGATTGACTTGGCCTCTATCAGAAGTCAGTCTGTCTCTTTCTCCCACCCTCTCTCTCTCTCTGACACACACGCACACAGATAAGCAGAAACACAGGTCAAGAGAAACATCTGTCTGGGTAATAAACTTGGTGGCATCCTTTGTAATTTGATGACATACGTTGACCTTAAAAAGTATTAGCTCATACCTGTTGGCAAAATGACCGTGGAAACTTTCTGGACATGTGCATATTTAGTCATATTAAAACATTGCAAATGCTCAAACATGCAAGAGCAGTACGAAATTTATAAATTCTTGCTGACCACACAGTAAACTGTGGCTTGCTCAGCCACCAACTGCTTGGTGTTGACTCTGCTTATCAATGTCACAGCCACCTAGCTCGAGGGAAAGAGGTCACAGCAACTGTTTCAGCTGTGAAGGAAGGAACAACAGGGGCTCTACGCAGCATAATAACAACGGGTATTTCAGTTACATTGGAATATTTGCTTTATATCTGCTTCAATTCCATTGAGAAATCACTGGGGTTGGGACTAACTAACACCAAAGAGGAGTAACAGTCAAATGCTGTAACTTCAGTGCCACGGACACTCTTAAATCACACTTCTTCCCAGTCTCCTCTCCATATTTATATATAATTATTACACCCATGATCACATGTTGGCACATGATGACAAAAAGTTTGAATTATCTTTTCCTCGAGGACAATCTATGCAGAGTGGAAGAGATCGAGCTTAATTGTGTGGTAGCGCTCGCACAGCGACGAAGGTACGCATCCGCTTTCTTTGTGTTGCCATCTCGCAGAAGTGACGGCTCAGGCACGTCTGAGGATATGTGCGTGCGCATGTGTGCGAGAGTGTGCCGGTGCTGGTGAGAGTGAGCGTGTCGCGACCCTTCCCGAGACTGTGTCTAAATCAGTGGTAATTAGCGAAGGGTTCACTGTGGGGTGTCTGCCAGTGATAGACGCTGGAGGGAGTTATTGACTCCATGTCCTCGGTTATAGCCTGTACTGGGGAAAAAAAATAGTTTGCTGCCTGGTCTTTCTCCACAGCTAACACTCATTTATGACCCAAAGATGGCTTTTACTGCTAAAAAGCTGGGTTTGTTTATGCTTGTTTGTATGTCCTCAGAGTGGAAAAGGGAATGGTTATAAAAACTCCAGAGCCGAAGTCTTGTGAGCTTTTTATGCACCCCCTACACTGGGTATTAATTGCCATGAAGGGGGGTGAGTAGGAGAGAAGGGTGGTGTTGTAACAGTAAAAAAAAAAAAAGGAAAACTAAAAAAAAAGGCAAGGAGTAGAAGGAGGAGAGTGACGGGGCTGCTGTCATGTATGAGGTAATTCAAGACAGCGTCCAGTGGTGCCAGAGGGGCGAGAGGACAGGGCAGTGGTGGAGAAATTGGAGGAATTGTGAATCCAGTCATGGGAAAGTCCTGCCATCCCGTGCGCATGTGTACATGTGCTCACACATTCGAATTTTCAAACACAGCTGCAGCCAGGGGAGGTTAAAACAAGGGGACATTCTGAGGAGGTGGGTAAAGACCGTGAAGGTGACACTCCAGAGTGGGGTGATGGGGTAGTGAGACACCAAAAGTCTAGCAGGGAGAGAGGGAGGGTGCTGGGAGTGCATGCCCTGACAAGTGGCTCCACTTCAGCTCTGCTGTTGCAAATGTTCTCACACACTAATCTCTCCTGCAGATTTTATAAGCATGCAGAGGAAAACGGAGCCTTGGCAAGAACCAGACTTTCCGACCACCCCCTTCTTGGCCTCCTGCCTCCCTCTCCTTCTTTCTCTTTCTCTCTCCGCAGGCCCGTCTGCCCTGCTAACGGACACGCTGCCTGGGCTTGAGTAGGCCGTGACCTCTGACCCCCTCTCTGCTACTCCAAGCCCCTCCCTGTTCCCAACTCTGCGACCTGAAAACTCTCCTGCTATGAGGGGGCCCCCCGTGTAACTCAAGAGCCATTCCAATGTGACAAATTGCTCCATTCCAGGATAACTCTCTCCTCTCGTCTGTCTCTCCTCCCCTCCCTCCCACACATACAAACACTAGCAAGCCCCCCTTTGACAGACCCCCACCCTGTAACAGCCATCCTAGCCGTTGTGCTCCTGCTCTGGGTTATGCAGCATACGGCTTCTCCTTCTCCTCTCTCCCTTTCAGTCTTCCCACCCAATATCCCTCTTGTTCTCTCCTCACTACCCTGCACCCCTCCTCAGCTGGCCAGCCCCACAATGGGATCTGAATGACTCAATTGTCTCTGATGAAGTGAAAGACAAGGGAGTCCTCTAAATCCTAACAGAGGGATGAACTCACTCTCGCTTGTCCCGATATTCCGGTCGTCTGCTGCTTTCCTAAGAACAAGGAGGCAATTGGTGATTGGCAATTGGGGGGGCTGGAGGGTGTTGGCAAGGGCTACATCTTACATTTAATTTCATTACTGTTTATTACGTAAGCTTTTTTTTTTAAATGCAATCAATTTATAGGTTTAGTCTATAAAATATTCCAGAGCACAGGAACATTTCATTGCCAGAACTTGTCAGAGTCCAAGAACCTTGAAATTGGCTGATGTCTGACTCTCCGAAACTCCAACACCAAACACAGCATTAGATTTAGACCTGCCACAGAGTCAGTGGGGTTCAAGCCCACATCAGCTGACAGCTCAGCTGACACCCTTCAAATCCAATATGTAAATCACACATAGAACATTTTTAAGCTCTATTACGCTGCATATCTGCAAGTCTCTTTGCAACCCACCTAATCCGCAACTCTTTTTTTATACCCTTTCTGTCTCAAACAAAGTCAACTCTGTTGTCTCGAGGACTCCTGTATTCTGTGTTGTTGCAGCTGTCTCTCTCTTTCCTACTGCATATGTGCAACTGTAGGTAAAAACAGTCATGCTGCCAAATATAAGTTGCACTAAACAGAAATAACAATTTCCTTTTGAATACACATGACCTGACCTGACCTGAAATATCCTTACCTCCGAGGAAACCCCCCCCCCCTTTGTTTACAATGATTAATTCTATAACCTTTTACTTGTTTTAGCTATATTTTGTTACTATACTATATCTGAGTAGGTGTTTCCTACTTGCATGTTGAACCACTCACCCAAGTCTGTGACTGACTGCAACTACACCCAGGTTTGACATGTTATGAGCTACAGAGTGTTAACCCAGATCTGACTGTCATCGAAGGGAAAACAAGCTAGGGCCCTGGTACCGTGTCACAGCTCATGGTAGTGGGGAAGGAAGCAGCCTAGAGACAAATGAACGGGCATCCTGAGCTCACACCAGCTTCCACCACTGTCATTACCAATTCAACAAGCTGGCACAGAAGCAATTTGGCCTCAAACACCACTTCCCAGTACCCACAGCAGACACCCAAATCCTCCTGAAAATAAAACTTTTTTTTTTACTACAGCCCATCAAAATTTGACCAACGCCAATATAAGATATCGACAAAGAAGAAGAGGAAGTCTTACTCATAATTTTTTTAGTGTGAACGAGCAGGATTGTTCTGTCTGTTTCTCGTCAACAACCAGCTTCTTCTCTATAAAGCCCCCCCCATCTGATGTTTTTATCACATGCCACTGCACGGCTTGTTCGTTTTGTTTTGGATTAAGAGCAGAGGGCTCCAGACCAATCAAACAAACAGAGGTCCTTATGTGCCAATGTGGCTCCCAAACGCTGGTCTACTTTCCAGATGGGGAACAGGAGACAAATGGGGGATCCATCGAGCATTTCAGCCATGTGAGTAATGTAAAAGATAGAAAGGCAGCAGCCTGGGTTTTAGTGTCAGCATATGGATGCTGGGTGTTGCTCTAGACTCCAGCAGATATTCAGACCATCTGTGGCCACCTCATTTCACAAATATGACAGCTTTACACAGACATTAGGGGGAAACATATACAGATAACAGATACACATGACCCCCCACCTCCAATCCCAACATACTGTACATGCTTATAAACTGATTCACACCTGAAAAACAAAGCTCACCCATATTTGAACATGCCACGCTCGACTGGGCCAGCAGCTCCTCGGGGAGGGCGCTCAGAGATGGGATTGACAGCTTGCAGATTACACCAATCAGACCCCTTACTATAAAGAGCTTTATTTAAGTCTGAAATGATCAAGGCTAGTAAGAGGAGCCCATTCAAAGCTGTACAGAGTAAACTGCACTGAGCTTAAAAGATTAGTCCATCCAGTTTGACTACAATTTTATCCCTTTAAAAACGAGAGCTGAGCATATTGTCTTGATCTGTTGCGGATAATGCTGGCAGTCTTTGTCCTCACTCACAGGTGCAGGAGAAGAAGCAAACGCACGCTTATTCACACGTAATTTATTAAGGGGGAGAAAGTGATTCTCTGCAACAGAGAGGAAAAGCTTAAAGGAGAGTCTTTGAAATAGTTTTGGTTACAAAACAAACAAGCAAAAACAACCAAGAAAACCCACCGGCCCTCTTTGTTACATGATCCATTGTTGTGTCTGCTTCTGCATACAGCACATGTCTTTTCAGGAGGAACGTGTTTATTGTAAAGAGACCTGCGCAAGAGTTCCTTGACAAAACTGAGAGAAAGTTAGCCAACACAAGAGGGTCCATCATGGCTGCTTTGGTTCTACTAATGCACATTTTATGAGTAAATATTAAAGGGAAAAAAAAAAGCACCCCACCTGATCTGATAGCCAGAGGCATTTTGCAACCAGGAAAATAAAAGTGAAATGTGGGAAGGCCTGGGGTTTGTGTGCCCTGGGGCGGGAAGGGGTCCGCTGGGCCCATATTTACTCCAAAGCCAGAACCGCTTGGGGGTTCCACTGGCCCTGACAGCACAGGGGCTGCCGACCTGATCCAAAACCTCCCTTCTCCTCTCCTTACCTCCTACCCCCTTTGCCAACAATCTCCACCTAAACCTCAAACTCCCCTCCTCTTTCTCTCTCTCACTCGCTTTCTTTCTTGCAGAAAAACTCGCCCTGACACTTTCATATAAGCCTTTTTTCCCACAAGGGTAGAATGTGCACATGACCTCTCCTGCCTCTCTACCCAGCTCAGACTTTGCTCACCGTTTACAATGAAGCTGTAGAAACGAGAAACTACTATTGTTCTATATTAGTTCAGAAAGCACTGTAGTCTATGATGGAAAAAGGGGGAGCATTTCTCAGCTTTTAACACTCTTTTTTTTTTGTCCATGAACACTTCTTCTTCGTCTTTTTTTTCTTTTTATCAGGTCCGTCCTGGAAGTTTGTTTCACTCTTTTTAAACACTGGGTCACGCGATAAGTATGGCTATGCTCCATCACTGTTTGCTTAGCAGGTGTGGACAAATGTGCTGTTCAAACACCAGCTGACTGACCAGAGTTTCAAAGGATTGCACAAGCCACAGAAGACATATTTTTCCAAGTGGAAAAAACAAGGAGAAGACATAAGAAAAAGACTAGAAAATATAGTTACATTCACTTCATTCAATTAATTAGATGGGGAAAGTGTGCCACGAACACTACCTGGATGAAACTATAAAGTTCTCAAAGGAAGTGTGAGGATGATATGACAGCATTCTAAAATACGCCAACTTCTCAGCTCTTCTCAGAAAGTAAACACCGTTCCATTTCTGACTTTTGCACCCCCTCCCCCCCAGTTAACACTGTCCTGTGTCATTAAGAGTATCTCTTGGCTGCTCTATAAATAGTGGCATGAAGGGTGAAGGCCAGCAGGAGATGGCTAGTCTTCCATCGGGCCAGTTAATGAACAGGTACTCTGGCACCTTTAGCATCCAGCTCTGCGACAGAATGCCTTTTCTTTCAGGTGTTCCTCCTGCTGCTCATCTTTCTCAGTGACTCTTCCACTTCTTTTCGTTTCCTTTGCTTGGACACAAATAGGCTCTAGGGTGCTTTCATTGACTTCCAGACTCACTGCGGTAACAAACTGTTATGAGCCTGGAAGCTCTGATTATTTCAGTGGTAGTGAATGAATCTTAATTGATTTATTTTACTTTCTCCTATTAGGGTTGTTAAATTAATCAATTAACAGAGTGGGATATTCAGGCAGACTAGAAAGAACTGATATCTTCTAGAGTTCACACCGTAGAAGCTGAAAGAATACCTTAATGCTCAGTTTAGGCAGTATACGTCAAGCATGGTTTTTTTTGTACCTCAACAGCAAACGACGGGCGCCCTATCAGATCAACACGATGAACAAGTCCCTCCACATTAGCCAACAGTGTAATGGCATATCAGATGTACAAAGTCAAAGGTAACTGGAATTACAGGTTTGTGTTCTCCTGAAAGCTGAAGATCAAATAATCTTGGATGTCTGATGAATCAACTAGCAAAGCAGCGAAAAAAAATGAAACTAACAAACACGTAAGTGGGGAAAACTGGATTTCCTTGAATGGCTTCTTGAGGCTGGATCCAAGCTCCGAAGACTCCAAAGTTAAGATGCTCAACTTTACAGCAAAAACATACAGGTTCCAAAGTGTAGTGGTTAACACATTTGGTTGGCAAGCAAACTGGGTTGTTTCCCTTTAACATTTAGCTGAGTTTTGTAATACGTATATAGCTGTTTATCGCCTTTTATCAATTTTAAATTATTTCTTCAAAGCTAAACTTCTTGTTAAAAAATAACAACAACTAAACAATCCAACTTTGTCATTTATCAAGCATACCAACACTGTCACTCAACCCTGCCAGAAATGTTGCCATAAGATGGAGTCAGTCTGCTATCAGTCTACAACTGAATAGTTGAAATCTGCGAAAATCACACATTTGTAGCTGTTTAAAAGGACAGAAATTCATATTTTAGTATTACACTTTTATTCTAAAAGAATATAACAAGAATACAACCAGCTGGAAGCCAGCTGAGTCGAGTCCCCTTGAGTTGTGCTCGCTGACAAAAACTCAATCAGACAGATGGCAACAGTCTTTCTGTCCTTAGTATTCCCATAGTGTTTTAATATATTTTAAGAAATATCGATATTTGTTGTCTCTGTATCGATACAATATCGCCACATAAATTTATTCCCCACACTTACAAGATATGTTCACTTCAGGCTCCAGCAGACCAAGAGGCCGAGATTCATACAAACTGGACTTCACAAGCCAACAAGTGACAAGACAAAGGCTAAATGTGTCTTTTACGACAGGTGAAATGTCTTTAACTTCAAAACAGTCCAGTTACCAAAACACAGCTCTGTGAATAAACCTAAGACAACATAACCTCGCTGAAACCCATGTAAACACCCAGTGTAAATATTAACTTAGTCTAGATAGTTCCAGTAACCAGGATTTCTTTGTAACTTATTTAGCATCATTTTCTAATAGTAATCCGTTGAAGACCCTTGAAGATCAGTGGCAGAAGGGGCCAATGGTCCGACAAAACAATGAGGGCCTTGCCAGTTGAAGTCTCATACACGCTGACCTACTGAGAAGCTGCTTGAGGTGAAGGGGCATGTCTGCAGGCCTGGGTGTGTCTGAGCCCCTTACGCAAGGCCAGGGCAGGAGCTAGGAGAAGAAGAGGTTGGGCAACTCATATGTTACCTTTGCAGGAAGCAGGCTTAAGGTTGCAGAGGGGAGAGTTAAAAAGGTGAACAGCAGCTGAGCTCTGCTACGGGAGAAAAGTAAGCTGATTGCAGCGCCCACGTTCTGCTGGAGAATGCTGTATTTGGTATTGTGCTGGAGGAGAGCTGAACGCTGCCCTTGATGTTGGGTGTCTGGTTTTGTTCTTCGAGAGTTCACTATGAATTAGTTAAACGGCAGACTGGATATAGGGAAGCTATGAAACATGCCTCAGAGGGAGAGAGTGTGTACACTCTCAGGCTTCACAAAGACTTCCGATATTCTGAAAACACTACACGCTATCACACAATTCCACCTACGCGCGTTCATCAATCACAAAGCATTATGTTGAAGGCATCACACGCACATACCAACAGGCAATTAATCCTCACAAAAGAATCATCTGAAACTAACAAACATTTAGTCTGTTTCATGTCTCTTTCACACTTGCGCACCTTGAAGCGGTTCAGCCTCCATATTCATGAGACATACTCCCTCAGCAGAGCTAAAGCCCAGGATTTTAAGGTTTCAACTCAAATCTCAAATATGGTTTCAGGTTATAGATTCGTAACCCAAACAAGCGGGGAAAATCATTAGCTTTCATCTAATCTATTTTAGGTTCAATTAGCTTTAATCAAACTTATTATTGCCATTGAAACATGGTATTTACTATGATATTGTGCACGGAAGACAGGGAAGGAAAAAAATGCACACGAGCAATTACATGCACGCACACACAGTGGGGTACTGCCGCTTTGCCACGGTGGCTTAATGAATAAATAAGTAATAAGGACTTGGTTATTGGAGCTCATTAAAATGGGGGATGCTTCCGAGACAATAAGACTTGAAGAGGGTCAGGGGAGGCGGTTGTGTGACTAGGGCTAGTGTCACACACACCCCTCGCCACCTCCGTACACCCCATCCCTCAATGACCTGACCACATGGCCCCAAACGCTCACCTCCAAATCAACTCTGTCAGCCAACCTTACCCTCAGCATTCCCACCTTCGCTGACACGCAACAGCGCATACATCTTCTAGGATGTGCACATACACACCAAAACATACACACCTCTCTCATGGTTAATTACCACTTAGCTCAATCACGTGCTGATCTGTCCATAAGAGCCCCCTCCACCTTCCTCCCCCGCAACACAAACAGCAGCACACATGCCAATTATTGATGAATCTTTAATATGGCGCTTTGCAAAGTCTCCATCTCATTTCCTACCACTGAGCCGATGATTACGCTTTGAGTAGAGGCTTTAGCATCCAAAAAATGCATAAAACAGAGTAAGAATAAATTAGCTTAATGCAATATCATTGCAGGCCTGAGATAAAGTGGTCTGAGCCATTTGGAGAAGAAAGCTAACTTTAAATTTTTTGGGGGTGGGCTCATCCTGTCTTGCATCTCTGACTGTATATAAACCTCTGGACACACACTCTCACACACAAACACAAAAATCCCACACCACGATAACGTGTCAATAATGAGCTGAGGCCATCTATTGATCAGCTTAATTTTGCATCTATTAGCTAGGGAACGGCTTGCTCCGGGGGCGAGGGAAGCCAGGCGCTAACACGCACCGACAGGCTGGATGGAGATCATTACAACTGATGTTCACACACACGCTGTGATTGACATGGAGATAAGGCAGGAGAGAGCCCAGGCTCGCACGCCTCCCCGCACACTAAGCTAATGATACACCAAATGTGTGCTTGGTGTGTGTGTGCAGGAGCATGATAGAGAAAGCATCTATCTAGAAAGAGAGATGGAGCACAGGGGGGAAAAAGAGAAAAAGAGGAGAGGGAAAGCAGGCCACACGCCTTTGCTAATTGGCACAGTCAGACAACGAAGCTCATAAAGGACGAAAAAGCATTTAGTGAAGCATCTCAGCTTTCTAGATCGCCTTTATCAAGTCTGTGTCATTTAAATACAGTTGCAAATAGCACAGCAAAAGCCCGCTTTTGACCTGGAAGGCCACGGCCTCGTCTGATTCTTCCTTAATTTACAGAGTTTGCATAAGAAACTCGGTTAAGACGTTCATTATGAAAATCGTTTGTTTTTTTCCGTGAACGGCTGATTGCAAGCTTCACATGTCAACGCTGCAAAGGAGAAGATGGAAAAAACAAAACAACCAAAACAAAGAAGCAGAAAACAGGTCTTTCTCCTCCTCTGAGCTTATTCTGGCACTCTCTTTTTCTGCAAATCAGAAAGAAAAAGTGAGGTAGAGCATAAGGGTCAGGTTATAACCTCTCAGAACAAGTTTTCAAGGCGTGCTGTTGGAAATCAAATGTGTTTAAAGTCATCCCTGGCAGACACATGCAAAGGCAGGGCAAAAAGAAACAGCTGTAAGACGAAAAAAATAAGCAAAATGCCCGGCTGTTCTCCCATGTCCTGAGAGCAAGCAACTTTGACAACCACTGTCCAATGTTTATAAGTTGCAGGGGAGTGGTTTTCAAAGCTATCCAAAGGCAGTTCGCACTGACCCTAAATCAAGCTTAAGGATGCATCCATTCAAAAGAGGGTGTGCAGAAAACAATACGCTATGTTGCCCTCATCCTGCTGCTTAACCTAGCAGCAAAGAGCCCAGCTCGGCATTGACGCAACAAGGTGCAATACAGGGATGCTGCTGCTGCATGTTACCCACACAGACAGTGGGAGAAACTGAGAGGAAAAAGAAGGGCCTGGCGCTGGAAAAGCGCCTTTTACCTCGGCGTCAAAAAGGAAACATCTGAATGTTTGTGTACACCCTCTCTACAGCTGAGTTTTTTTGTTTTCTTTATAGGGTTGAGATCTTGTTTTATGTCAGATTCTCATTCTATGGAGGTGAGGTCAGAGGCACTAAAATAAAATAAATAAATAAATAAATAAATAAATTAAAAAAACCCTTGGCTACAAACTGTGTGTTTTTGTCAGCTGAGGGATACAGCGAAGGGATCGAGGGAGCGATGGGAGGAGGGAGGTGAAGCGGGAGGGGAGGAGGAGGAGGAGAGAGGGAAAAAAAAGCCCTCAGCCAAGCCATCAAGTTGAACATTGAACTTCACAGTAGTAGCTGCCTTTCTATGCCTCTCCTTTTGATGTTACCTCCAAAGCAAAGGATCAAAGGCTTGGAGTGTGGCGTGGGGAAGTCCCAAGCTCTTAGCCTGCCAGCCTGTTATATATGCAAAAGTCTACGCCAAAAGAGAGAGAGAGAGTGGGGCAGAGAGAGCAGGAGAGGGTGCTCGGGAAAGAGGAAGCTTGCATGGAATTTGGTTAAATAGCGCGTTTTGTGTCTAATGAATGACAAGGGGGTGACGCAATCAGACAGCGAGCTACAAAATGACGTAGAGCGGGATGGAGCTTGCACAAGTTTTAGAGATGCTTCACGCTCGCAGGGCTGGGGATAAAGGCTTGGAGTGAGTGGCGCTGGCAGTGTCCTGCCCCCCCACCCCCATCCACGGGTTCCTCCTCAACCAGCAACACGGTACAAAAATTACCCTCAACACACACATGCGTGTACGCGCACAAACACAGACAGACACTTCCACCCTGCACCAACCACCAGCTCCTCTCCAACATCAAGGGGGTGAGAGACTGTGTCGTCTTGACATAAATATACAGTGTGCTGTTAAAGCGAAGACTACAGTAAACACAGCGTGCATGAAATCCTGGTTGTGTCTCACTGGAGCAGAGACACTCACACAACACACTACCAAACACGCGCACGCACGCACGCGCGATTGTGGGCTCAGCTGGGCCAAAGAGTCGAGCAGAGGTGTGCTAAAATTGACAAATCTCTACGAGACAAACACAATACACACGCACTCACTCACACACACACACATTCACACACACCCTTTCCCCAAGGCTGTAGGATTAAGAGGTCCAGCTGGCTGACAGCAAGCCCTTCCTTCCCACGTATCCCGTCGATCTCACCCAACTCCCCCCACCCACCCACCTCCACCCCCACCCCCTTCCCTTATTTAGAGCCCCTCCCACACCTCCATACCCAGGTCTGACAGCCAACCAGGCCACAGAGCATGCCAAGCAGATACACCTGAATTTGACACTGATCACATCAGTCATACGTCAGAGCAAAAAAGTATTTAAAGACATGGAAAATCCTCAAGATAAATGTGAATGTTGGCCAGGAGAAGGCCTACATATCACTAGCACCATCAAAGGGGTCTGCCAATCCATCTAGTCTTCCTGTCAGTGATACTGGTTGCATCCTTCAAGATACAGATTCCTAGAGAGCCAAGGCATCGATGGAGGCGGAGCAGGGGAAAATTAGCCTAGCGGAAGAGGAGGAGGATGATATATAATACATAACGAGCCCTGTTAATGAGGAAATAAGGGAAAGTGAAGGAGAGAGATTGGGCGGAAAAATAGCAGAAGCTGCCATGTCCATTTACGTAAGTGTGGAAGAAAATACGCCGCATGCTGCAGGGTGTTGTTCGACTCGCATATCATTTTGTGAGCACAGACGTATGTGAATATGCAGGAAAAATGCATTCAGTGCTCCATAATTAGAGCTAGGATTGAGTTAATTCATTCAGTTTAGCAAATGTTTCAACGCTAGCATGAGACAGGAGAGATCCAAAGGGGAAGTGAAGGATGATACGTCATTATTTGAGTTAAAAACATCTCAAGCGTTTCTGATCTTCAGTTCCTGGATACTAATGAGCCAAAAGCATTGATGATTAGTTGGAACCAGGCAGCAATGTCAGATATAATAAAAGTGCCAAATGCAAACAGCAGCCATAACATGCAAATGGGATTAATAGTCCGACTGAGCTTTAATTTCCAAATCACCTGTCATTCACTTTTATATCTATGGCCAATTTAACCCCAGATGGGTAAGAGAATATGAGAACCAAACACTGATTTCTTCAGCATCCTTGTTACTTATGGCCAAAGGTGACTGATGGGTCTTATACAGAAAAAAACTTGGGGCAAGTTTGGGTTAAGACCAAGCTATACTGGCTATATTTCATTCGCAATCGCAACCTGAGGCTTTAAAAGCGAGCATTTGCCCCGATGGAAAACTAATGAGAACAGAGAGAAAATCTATCCAGCAATTCACCATGATACCATCGACAAGTGCAAAACGCTACCGCAGATTGGGTTGGGTGGGGTATAGGAGGAGATAAAAAAATAAAAACAGACAGGCAGTGGTGTAAGGAAAGAATAAGAATTAGGGAGTGAGAAAGAAGGGAGCAAGAAACAGAGGGGAGGGAAAAAATTCACAATGATGACACGTAAGTGCAAAGAGCGATTAAGGATTTACTTTCAAAAGGACTCCCATTGATCTTTTTTGATAGACCTGCAATAAATCAAACCGGATTGACTCGCATGAGAACCAAGCCTAATCCTTTAGTCAGATCCAGGAGAACTCCAACCAAACCAGCTGTTAATTTAGGCTTTACAAGATAAAGCGGGAGAAATCCAACCTGATGTACCCTAGGGCAGAGGCTTACATCATCTCTGTAAAGCAATCAACTTATTGCCAGTTTGGAGAGGTAATCAGAGCACATACTGAGAGAGGGGAGGGGAGGGGTAGTGGAAAAAGAGAAAAGGGAGATGGCTGAAGAGGTTAGGGAGAAAACAGAAGAAGAAGAATGTAAGAAACAGAAAATAAGAATCGAGTTCAGTTTAAAAATGCTGCTCTTTTTTTTAGAAAAAAAATTAAAAACTGATTTTTTTAACTCCCCCCTGCATGCCGGGCAGATATACAGGTCTTCAGACTGAAACGTATCTTTGAAACCAAAAACATGTTTACACACAGTACAACTCCAATTATCTCCAGAGGGTGAAGATGAAACGGAGAGAGCCTCGCTTAGCTGCAAACAGGAGCTCTCTGGGTTGACAGCAGGGACTGGAGGACGGATACAGTTCCCCCCCATCCTCCACACCACCCTGTAATTTCCCTGGAGGCCGGCCCAGACCTTGTCCCCATCCCCAGTGGCAAGTGCCACCTCAGCTGGGTCCCACCAGCCATGCTGTGGCTGCACCATAGCACAACCATAGTAATTAAAACGGTTATTTTTGTTTGGGGGAACAAGAGAGACTTTTTCTTTTTTCCAGATCTGAGCGGAAGTATTGCAAGACACCATCCAGCCCACACTGACTAAACCATGCCGATGTCTCTTTCAGTTGCGCATTTGGTGTTTATGTATATGTCTATGAGTATACTGAATGTCATCAGGGATCTACAGGAGTTTTAGTTCCTCTTCTTAACTGGGCGTGTGACACCGCGATGCAGGATGCAGAGGATAAAACCACACAAGCACCCTTTTGCAGTATGCACACTGACACAAAGACTCATTAGTTCGCCATCTCCCCTGTCTTTAATGTCCTGTTTACAACGCAAATCAACCAGATCAGCGCTGAAATCCAATCACAGGGCTTTGCAGGGCTCTTCACGTCGGCCTCACAAGAAAGCTGAGGAGAAGCAGGCCTTGTAGTCTCTGGACACTGTCCAAAGGAAACCAAACCTCAGGAGTCCAAACAAAACCACACATAAAATCAGAGTTAAAACAGCAGTCTCTATTCAGCCCATCCTGACCCCACAAGCACACACAGAAACACACATACACACACACTTTTCTGACCCCTGCTTTTCTATCCTCTCCTGGTTACACTGTATGCACACAGGGATCATGCTGACTTCAACAAGGCTCCTGTAGAATTGCAAAATTGACTGAGGCTTGGGCTTCGACACACGCAGGACGCAGCCATGTAAAGGCTGCCGCTTAAGCTCAACTCACATCAACCTGTGCTATCTTTAGCAGCTGGGCTAAACTTTTAAAACCGCACAACTCTCTCTCCCTCCCACCCTCACCAACAGCTTCCCTCTGACTTCAAATAAGACAGCCTGGCTCTTTGGCAGTGGCTCGCCCGCTGGCACCTCCCTCTATGGCCGCAAGGTCACACGTTTAATTACACAGAAAGTAGTAATCTCACCAGACAGATGGCAAGCAGGCCGCCTCTCAATTACTTTATGCCCAATTGAATGATTACTGATGTTATTTGCGAAAATGTGGCACGCAGAAAAACACTACAAAAAGTAGATTTGTAGTACAAGCGGGAAGAGGGGTCGGGGGTGAGGTTACAGGGTCGTGGCCGTGTTAGGACAGAGGCTGATGTGCCTCTTGTTAAG
The DNA here is from genome assembly GCF_018398535.1 of Haplochromis burtoni. Classification (NCBI taxonomy): domain Eukaryota; kingdom Metazoa; phylum Chordata; class Actinopteri; order Cichliformes; family Cichlidae; genus Haplochromis; species Haplochromis burtoni. The sequence continues at coordinate 327,407 of NW_024582398.1, forward strand.
CAACTGCAACTGAGATAATAATAATAATACTAAAAAAAATATATAAGGCGTGAAGAATACAAGCACGGCTGTGTTAGCTTTTGGGGAGGGGAAAAAGCAACAAAAAACCCAAGTTTAATACGACAGCGATCAGTGCCACAAAAAACAGACGCTTATTTTTCTCGAAACCAAAACTGGTACAGAACATTGGCCTATGTGGAAACAGTCAGCTCCCAGCAGCCCAGTGGAGGAAACCGCATGACAAGGCCAATTTAAAACGTGAACAAAGTGTCTGTCTCTTAAAACAGAGCCAAGAAAGAAAGAGCTGGGTTTTCTTCATTTCTTTCCCCCTTTAGGACTACCATTTTGTCATTGGGGAGAATCCCATTGGGCTCAAGTTCTTTCCTAATGAAAAAAAAAAACAAAACCCCTGACCGGCAAGTGTGAGCTGTCTCATCTCAGCATCCAACCCGTGTTCCCCGTCGATGCCTCACTCATCATCACTTAGCTCCTCCTGCCAATAGCTTCTGCGAACAATTAGAGGTTAACTTTCCCAGCGTCTGAAACCGCAGAATCTCAATTTCTGGCCAGGAAGCTCCAATAACTGAACTACCTAGCCAAGAATCAAGATTCCCCTCAAGTTCAGGTCTGAGTTTTACCCCTTATTCAACACTTACTGTTAGCAGTGAGGCCTCTCTCAGCCTGTTTATGATTTAACACGACCGCAGAGCTAAATAACAGCAAATTAACTGTGCTGACTGGCCTCATTAATGTCATGCATAAAATGCTTTCACTGAGATCATTTCTGAATGTGCAATGGCAACCACTGATGTAAACTCGGTTGCCAAACTTTGGTTCTGGGCCAAAAAAAGGTATGGCTTCTGGCCGGCATGATCATAAATTCTCCAGCCTAGTTGGGGTAACTCCCGCTTACGCCTGTGGGTGTCAGATTAAACCAAAACTATTTGTCTCATGCCAGGAGACTACATAATTTACAGCTGAGCATTTAATTCTAAATTTAACATATCATACAAGGACAGACTGGCTCATTGGCTTAAATAACGTCACCCCAAGCCATGTAGCATTAAACGTACAAGCACTGGTAGTGAAGAAATTTGCCCTGTTGGTGACTGTAATAAGTCTGGAAGTTTCCACTAACTAGGAACAGTTGTGTTGAGAGGCACTGCTGTAAAATGATCTGCAGGAGCATATAGAAAACTTCCACGTTTTTTTTATATTATTATTCTTGAGTCAGGGTGAGGAATTCCACTGGCCTATAGATGGCAACCAGCAGTTGTTCTCCCATGAGGACGGGGGAGGCAGGCATCTGGGAAGAAGCGAGCAGGCGGATCAGGGAAAAACGATGACTACATCTGCATATTTACAGCACAGGATTTTGAGTTTTCAGGACTCAAAGTCATCCCAAAAGCAAGTGCAGAAAATGAGAAGAAAGGGTCCGTGAAACTTCCCCCAGAAGGCTCAGAGGACTTACAGTGATGACTCCCAGGCACATCCACAACCCCACGATACCCCGAGACGACGGGGGGAGGCTTCCAGTTGCCGTGCTCGGGAAAGAAGCTGCACCACTGTGCCACAACACTACACCAATCCTCACATTGCTATAGGAAGTCGAGAGACATTTACAGAAGGGGCTGAGGAGCAGGGGACATGATGGTAGCCAGTATGTGCAACTCAAAATTTATACCCCAAATACCCACTGCATGTCTTTCGGTGTTAGATTATCATCAAGAGCAATGCAACAGACATGTTTGAAGGAAGTGGAAAGTTGACCTACAAATTATTTAATTACTTTAAACAGTGTTAGCTGCAGAAAGTGAACAGAGAAGCCTATGCACCATGCATACATCACCCTTGAAGCCACAGTACTGCAGGGAGGCATGCCCATTTCACCCCCCACTGATCTGGAATTCTAGCCTGATGCGATCTCCCAATGGCCCACACTTGACCGTGGGCCTTGCAGTCTTTTCCCAGCTGCTGTGTGGCAGGCATGGGCCGCAGTGGTGGCACCTGTCTTTGACAAGCCCCGGCATTCACACTAACTCTGGTTTCCCGAGGCCGGCTGCCTGGCAGTCAGGTGACATATGCTAACGCACACTTTCCCTGACACCGAGTGCACACACATACACTCTGGCAATCCAAATCTACTAACCCAAGAGGCACTTAAGTGTGATCCCAACCACTTAAAAAGCATCTGCATCATAGTGAGAGAGGTCTTAGCCTCACATGTCTCTCTGTCTGATAGCTAACCCTGCCCTGATTCAGGCTGCGGCTTGAAGCCGTAAACCAAAGCTTCCCTCAACGCCTCTCACCCGCCCGGCGAGGCTCTAACCACTGTTTTTGCATACCACTCAGCTTGTGTAACCGTTGAGTGGTTTTGCTCCACCAAGACAATGGCTGCGTAACAGACTAAGCAGAGTAAAGACGTCTAATGTCAATGCACTGGAAGAGTTGATAAACAGAAGTCGGTCTACGCGGCGCAAGAAGCACAGACGAAATAAAAATGTAAGCACTGGGAGACTAAAGTGCCTCCAGGATAAAATAATAACAGTAACACGGATGAGACTGCCAGCGGCTGAGGCAAACACTGCACAGGCCAAAAGCAAAGATTTCTCAGGTGAACCGGTTGCAGTCTAGATAAACAATGTAATTATAACTCATTTTGAAAGTAAAGAGTTGAGAGAGAGTTTCAAAGTCAGCAGGGATCAAAATGAACAGAGCCCTCTAACGCTTTAGTCTGCTCTTCCTTCATTATCTTTAACTAAAATTAAAGTGTTTGCGAAAGTGTTTGCAAAGGCACTATTAATAAACTAAAAAAAAAACAGAAACTAGGCAACAACACTGGTCACAAGCGTTTACACTTCTATATAAAAATCAGTCGTTTAACTTGTAGGACGCGAGGGTTGCTGACAGCACCTGATTGAGCTCTTGGTATGGCAAAGCATGCCGGTACTCACTCTGCTGCCCAGCAGACCAAAGCAACATTTCCCCACCTCATTTGCAAAGCAATCCCGCTTCCCTCCCACTCAGTGCATCTTTTTGTCATTTCCATGTCCAGGCTCCACTGGCTTTGTCTGGAGGAAAGCATGGAACCCGGTCTCAAGGAGACTCTGCTACCAAAAAGCCCCCCCTCCCCAAAAAAGAAAGAAAATACACCCAACCCATTGAGCCAGCATACACTCACCTCTCCCCCCGCCTGACTAATGTGCCCTGACACTCGTACATCACCCGTAAATTGGCCAAATGAATTAAGCACGGCCCCTGCTTAGCTTTACGGGCTTTAAATGGATTTTCTCCTCTCCAGGTCTGTCCAGTAATTGCATTTATCCATCTTGTTGAAGCCAGGTTTACACACTCACAAAGATCATGCCAATCCCCGGATGCATTTTCCGCTCTGATGGCAAGAGTGTGAGAGATTTGTCATTGGATCATAACAGGTAATTCAAACAACAATTAGATGACAATTCCACCGTATGTCAATGGCTGGCTCCCTGCTTGGATAGGACCTTGGTTGAAGCAATGAGGTTCCCCTCTATCGCTTCATCTGTCTGAATATCTCTTCTTGTTGCCATTCTCAGTGTGATAAATGCTCCCTTATAACACTTTTTATCTATTATCCAAGCCTCCAGGTTAAAACAGCAAACACCCACAGCAGGGAAGAAAGTACTGGCTATGAGTGTTCAGTGTTCACACACACACACACACACACACACATTCAGAGAGAAAGAAGTAAGTGTTAAGGCAGAGCTGTGAACACCGACATCAACGGGGGTCATCTCCACACTTGTGGATGTTTGAACAGAAGTGTATCAGCCATTGGGGGGGGGGGGGGGGCAACGAACAATTCAGCTATGTAAACATGCTGCAACTTCCTTCCCTCCAGTCCTCTAGGCCTGCACTGAGACAAGCCAGTGTTTAAACAGCACACACAGCATTCCTGTGCCTGGGCCCAGGCCAGCTGCTGCATCCTCACTGCAGGCCTGCCTGCCTGCCTGAGCAGAGACAGATACAGGCCTTACAACAGCAAGGGTCATCCACAACAGACAAAGGGCTTTTATACAACATGCAAAACAGGTTGCATCTTCCAGAAATGCTCCCCATGCTGCTGAATGCTGTAGTCCTAGCTGACCACCCTGAGAGCTAAAATCATAACATCGCCGAGCCAGACCTTAACCATTTGACGCCATCTGTAATGATAAAGCAGGAAATTTATCTTTATTGGTACACGAAATATGCAAAGTGTGGCTGCCAATAAAGATAGAGGAGGCAGTAAAGTGAAGATAAAACACCTCCTGGTTCTAAAGTACACTGTGACGTGCATCACATGACACAAAGGCCAAACCTGCTTAGTAATGCCTGCCTCTAATCTCAACTTTCATTATGGCTGAACTGGTGGTTTCAGGTTCAAAGTTAATCTATAAAATGAACCTTTGGTTTGCATGCCAATGGACAGTAAACTAAAACTAGGTTCCATCTAAGAATAAAATGAATAGTTCTCGAAATAATCGCACAGTAAAGATCCGCTTTAGCGGAACAATTTAACCCACACAGTAGAGCATGCAAAAGTCATACATATGACTATCCAAATAGTTAGAGACATATCTTGCCTTACGTGTTGATCCATCAATGAATTGTGGACTTTAGTTGAGTTTTACTGGGATCAAAATTAAAAAATAAACTTTTGGAATAACCTGATTTTCAGTATCCGTGCAGAACTATGTACATTTAAGTTATGGGAATAGATTTAATATTTAACACAGAGACCAGGCGTCATTCAGTGTTGGTTTTATTATAGGAAGACTGTGATAATTACTTCCCTATTGTGTCAGTGCCTCCACTGGATACCATCAAGAGTTGCCAACCAAATCCGCTCAATCAAAACTGTGATTTCAGGGGGACGAGACTGCATTGTTTTCTACCTCCACAGCGTCGTCTTGCCTATCTGCTGTTCATTCGTTTCCCCGCTCTCTTGTCCGTTCATCAGTCCATCCCCTCTGGCTGGACAGAGAGGGCCACACATCTCACCTCGGGACAGTTGTCCAAACAAGCCTCTCCATTCACTCTGACCCCTCGAGGGAGAAAGACAATTGACAATTCACTTCCACCAGTCAATTTGTGCACTTTTGGAATTGACCCTGAACACTGGTGACACACTGGCCTCTCACTGGAGCCCGGATGAATACATAATACTGAGAATGCCAGGGAAGGGAGTGGAGGGGGGATTTATTTTTTAAAAGCTGAAGCCATTAAGAAAATAATGGGGAAAAAAATATGCTATGCCATATAAAAATTAAAAATCCATCTTATTATTTAAAAATTGGTCAAAGATGTAATTAATTTTTGCAAAAGCAGAAGTTTATATGTATATATATATATATATGCACTTCCAAATATCATCACCTGCACAATGACTGGCAATTCAGTGCCCATGTGCAGGCCATGTGTGGATGTGACAAGCTGTTCTCATGAAATGTTATCTAGTGCTGTACGCAAGCCGACAGCTGTCTCTTTAAAAGAGGCGTATTATTATTGTGTGTAAATAGGTTTCTAACAGCTGGTTAAAGAGCTAACATGGGAATTTACTCTTAATCTGTTTTCCACTGGAATTGCTTCATCAACTAGCTAAAAAAAAAAAAGAAAAAGAAAAAGACCCTAAAGTTGCACCACATCGCAGAGTATGGAGGTTACATTTTATTAGCCTTGTGCATTTTAAAATAATCTTGCCAACATTTTTTTTTTTTTTTACACAAATCCCGCCATAATCCGCAGATTAGTAGATGCATTTATTTCGCTCGCACTTTTAAACCCTCCCTCACCTTTTGCGGGGAGTTATGAATCCACCACCTCCTGACGACAAAACAAGCAGACGATCACCTCATTAGCGGACCGGCTTCGCTTCCAAAACACACACACACACACATAATCACACACACGCTCCTTGGAGCTTATCCCGCTACAATTAAAAGTTTAATTAGTAGATTAAAAATACATTGACTGGACTTTTATCACCTTAAACTCCTCTATTATGTGTTTAGCACACACAAGGGCCTCCTTCCCATCTGAGCCATTTTGAACAGATTATCTGCATACTGAAATTCCCTTGACTACATTAAGGCTGCAGATACAAACTGGGTAGAAAAACAACCATCTGCATAATATATTGCGCGTGGCTGGATGAACACCGGACAAAGACTTTTGTATAATTAATGTTTAATATCTAGATGTGAATATTTAAATCACACTGCCACCACTTTTGTGAGGGAAAAGTGAGGAAAGTATTTTTAAAACAGATACTGGAATGAATGAATGAAATTCTTCTTCTGTGGTACATTCCAGGACATTGTACCACATCCATAAAAGGCTGGTGTACCACAGGTGTTCACTGCACACTGGCACGGCTAGTCATTATCTAGCCCAACGTGATCATTAGGAGCTGTGATGGCAGTTTGGCACCTCCTCCCTGCATTCACACACACACAAGCTGGAATTACTAAAAAAAAAAAAACAACCTCCAATGGATACTCAAGCACTCCCCATCAGAAAGAAAAAGGGGGTGAGAGGGGAAGCTCCTTCGTCAACGAAAAGCATGTCAGCGCCAGTGCACTTTGACCCCTCCCAAACACATGCCGCAATCCAAACAGAAGGTCGACAGCAACCAGAATTCCTCCCAGCGTCACGGCGGCCTTCTCACCCAGAGCTTTTAAGGCAAATATTTTCTGATGACGACGAGAATGGGAAGCACGAAGGGAAAACGTGGAGTGGAGGTTGGGCCGAGAGATAGGGCGGCGGGGCGGGAGGGGGGTTTATTCAGAGACGCGAACCACGCACATGAACACATGCCTGTTCGTCAGGCGTGAATGAAAACTGAAACTCTCCTGTTCCAATCTGTGTTCCTCTCTTTCCCCCCCCTTTTCTTTTTCATTCCTCCAAACGGGAAGATAAATGTGAAGCCGAGGGGCACTATTGTTTGGACATCTAGCCAGGAACTGTCGCTGCTCTCATTGCCCTGGCATTAACAGCAATTATGCGCTCTATTCAGACAGCTTTTGTGCGGTCGACCCCCAGGCCCCCCCACCGTCCCAATTCACTCACACACACACACACACAGGCAGAGGCCTAACACACATTTCCCGCTTTTCTCTGAGCCCCCCCCCTCCCCTCCCACTCAGCTACTGGTGAACTCATTTGACTACTGGAGCACTCTGGTCCCATTATGAATGAACTTAGAGGAAAAGGAATATGACAAACAATCTGTGGCTTCCTTCTTAGATGCACATACACAGCATCCACCGCCTTGTTAAAAAGTGACATTTCCAGTGTTTTTTTGTAATTACGACGCTTTTAAAAAATAGAAAAAAATAAAAATACCAATTCCAGGTAATCATCTCTTGAAAGCAGCTAATCCTAGCCCTACCCATAACCTTCATATCTAAAAATATGCGATCAATAGTCATTTAACCTTATCTTCTTTTGCTGGATGCAGCAAAGTAACACTGCTAAGAAAATTTCCAGCAACCACTTTTAATTATCTTATCGCCACTTCCATATAAGTTCAGAAGTTCATTCCATCCTAGGAACACCTGCATTTGTACCCTGCTGCTCTTCAGTAATTTAAAATCCATAAAGAGACAGTAAAGTTTTTTTGTTTTTCTTTGCTTTTTTTTTTTTTTAAAGGAACTTGGCGTATATTGTTGGTAACATATTCCAACAGTGCAAATATTTTTGTAAGAGGAAGAAGTAAAATGGGAAAATATTGGCTTCCCAAGCATATATCTCCACACTGCTTTTGATATTAAGCATGAACTTGCCCACAATGCTGTGGATGTGCAAGATGAGCTGTTCACCGGGGTACATTGAGCTAAAATAAGGTAAAATACACAGATAAGAGATTTTAAGTGTGGCTACATGGACACACACACAATAATTTAATTTCCATGTTTGAGGGAGCCCTAATCCCTGTGGGCCAAGAGTGGAGCTAGCATATATTTAAACAGATGACACAAGTTTCATTCCAGATGTACAGTAGTATCTTTGTGTTCAGCTCTATAGAAATGCACTGGAGAAAGAGGTGGGGCTGGATGGGTGGGGGTAAACTGGGAGAGGAAGGGGGTTACACCAGGGGGCTGGGGTAAGAGGGACCCCAGTGCACAGCTGCCTAACTAATGCCTTTTTTTTTCTTTGCTCAGACACAGAAAAGCAGAGTGTTGGTGGCTCACTGACGGAAACTAGGATAAATGGATTAATTCACTTTTAAGAATAAAAAGCAAAAATAAACATATACATATATATATCCAGATTGATAATGATTAACAGGCATAATGTCGCATCGAAGGCAAAATTAGGCCTCAGATTAGCTGTTATTACATTAAAAGCAATAACGTCGATGATTTAATTTAAAAAAAAAAAAAAGGTTCAGCTCCAAACCAGACTTTACTGCAGCTGCTACACCCAAACCCAGCTCACACTGCCACCAGGGAACCACTACTCCCTTCGCACTAGTTTAAAATCTGATTAGAAACACACCCCACAAACTGACTGATTTTTTTTTCCTCCTGCCTCTGTGGTGTTTCAAGCGGAGTGACAGATCGACGAGCGCGTAAGCTCTCGCACGGCTCAGCCTGCCAACATCATCAGCATTAGACAATTAAGCCCCGCTAGCAGGGAGAATTTTTTTTTTTATATTTTATATATAAAAAGGTAAATATTTACTGCACAAATCTTTTCCATTCATCCACCAGGCACTAACAAAACCTTACTGTACTCCCTCTCTCTCGCTCTCTTTCTGAGTCCTCAGCACCATCACCAATCCCCCCACCCCACCCCTACATCTGCGATTCATTGACTTTACAATTTACCACATGTCGAGATGGGAGAGGTCGAGCCTCCATTTGAATCACGGCACAAATATGCGAGTGATTTATTGTTTTAAAAACCCCGGGCCGATTTAGTGCAACTCCACTTTTTCTGAGCATTACTCCTATTGGCAGACCATGAACAATTACAGTTCGGACTAATTAAGCTCTGAGAATGTGCTGTGCACCGCTAATGTCTAGCAGACCCCAATTTTAGTTTAATGGTGCCAAACTTTGCTTCCCAGCCACCCCCGCCTCCCCCTTTTCTCTAACTTAACTCCTCAAATCCAAAGCAGATTGTACTTTTTTTTTTATGAGTGTTTATTGAGTCGAAGAAAAATAAGGACCTTTTTTTCTTTCCCCCCTCTCCTTGCCTAGGATGAGAGATGCAGCGGAGAGCGAGTGAGAGGAAAAGAGGGAGTAGATGCAGAAGAGGAAGAGAGAGATGGGGGAGAGTGAGTGAGAGAGTGAGCGGGAGCCGCTTCCGCCATACTTTGTAAACAAAAGTGATTTGCAAGACAAAAGGAGCGCAACCTTCCAACTAAATTCGGAGTGCATTCTGCAGCTTGAGGCACAAAATGCGGCCACGTCGTGCCACCAAACCCCCCACGGACACCAATTAGGCCCTATTAACATGTAAAGCCAATTTGATAAGGTGTGGGCCCTATCCCTTAAATCCGCATTAAACTATCTTCCCCCCTTGTCACGGCAAAAAAAAATAAAATCCATTTTACAACAGCCGAACACACATAATCCATATGATATACCATTGTTATGCTTATGCTGCTGCCATGTTTAGGAAAGATACTGTCTGTGTCATTTATAACAGATAACAGGCCACAGCAATGTGTGCACGTGAGCACAAAGGAGGTGGTGTGCACTTATGCGTGTTGATTATAATAATCTCACCAGAAAATCCTCCATTATTTCTTCCTTAAAAATAAAATAAAAAAAGACAAAAGACCGAGTCGGCCCCCGTATCAAAGTAGATTTATGTTTTTTTTATTAAAAAAATAGGTGAATGTGCAGCAACATGAGCAGTCCTGGCGTGACTAGACGAATGAAACAAAAGAGGAAAAAAAGGGGAGAAAACTATTGTTTCAACCACACAAAGCCTTTTCACCGCCCTGTAGTAGAATCATCACGGGTTCTCGGAGCGTCTTTCTTATTTTCCTCCCTTCCCACTCTAAACACAGTATTGGATGCACAGTGTTGTGTCTTCATCCCCCGTTTTGCTCCCCACCCCGTGCACTTTCTCGTTCTTTTTTAAACTGCTCGTAATTATACGTCGAAACTCAAAACCTCCGCCAAAAGTCTCCAGGCCTGGAGAATTATGGGGCCAGGGGTGGCGTCAAATATCTTAACATTCATAAGTCCGCGAGGCAGTAAATAAAGCCAGTGGATTTACGGCCCAGCAGCCCCGATGCAGGGGAGCTGGCTGCCCAGATCCCATTCTCCCTCCCTCAGCCTCTGCATCCACAGACCTGTTGAGGTGTAGATGTTAGCCCACAGCACCGGGAGTTAACCCGCCGCCTTTTTTTAAAAAGCCTAGTGTTAGCATTGGCAGGAAACAAAAGGTAGTGAGGAAGAAAGGAAGAGAGCAAAGGGAACAGGGGGAAAGGAGATAGAAAACCCAGGGTGAACTAGCCAGGCCACTTCTGCAATTCAACCTGCACCGAGTGATCCAGTAGGCCTTTGTGTGAGGTTTAGGGAGGAGGGAGACGGCAGGGAAAGGAGAGGAGGAGACGAGGGCAGGAAGGCTTTTAAAGCCCGGGCACAGCGTCATGTCAAATTGCTAAATGATACTAAATTGTGAGCCTCCTTGGGCTTAGGTGGTAGGAAAAACAAATCTTCACTGGTTATGACTCCCAGGGGTCAGACAAACTATCGTAATAGCCACATGCAAGAAATCTTTTTTTCCCCTCCTTAAGTCATGCAAACACTAAATAAGTGAAGCAAGTTAAGACATCCAGGGAGATCAGAATCACCGCCAGCTGATGGGAAACATTTAAACCCATCAGAATTTAGCCTGTAAGACTTCCAATCAATTGTATTCATTTATATAATTTTTAAAGAGGCAAAAGGAAAAACCAGCATCGCAGCATCACCAAAACCGAGTGGAGAAAAAGAAAAGGCGAAGGTAAAAGCAGCGAGAATCAAAGCCTTTCATGCCATGAAGGAGAAAGTCTCATTCTAATGATACTAGCAGTCATATTCAGTGCCTTACATGACATGTTAGGGAGCAAGACAGCTAATCAATGTCCAGGTGAATTATTTATGCCAGCTTTAAGTCTAATAGATTTATATTACAGCGACCGCTGACTTCAAAGCGCTAATGGCTGGACACACAGCGCGCTGCAGACAAGAGGGGGCCGAGGCAGTACAGTAGGAAGACCACCATAAGTCAAAAACCACGTCCAGGTGCATCAGTAGGTTAAGCTGTAATAAAGGTTTCCTAATCATCTGCAAACGAGCACCTCCTTCTTTTAGATTTTGTATTGACTTTTCCTTAAATAAGGGAAAGCGGCACAGAGAGGAAAACAACAGATAAAAAAATAAATAAATAAATCTGGGAGCATATATTTTAAAAAAAAATTAAAAATCTTTCCTTTCCTCAATTATCTCCGAGAATAGTATTTCAAGGGCATCATTAAGAGGGCAAAGGTCAATACGGTCTCGCCGCAGCATCCTCCAGCCATACCACACAGTTTACTGCTTTTCTAACTGCTGCATAAGCACAAGGAAACGAGCGCTCCACACACAGTAATGTGTGACAGCAAACTACAAAACTCTGCCATCGAAACAAGGAAGTGCTTCACTTCAAATCATGCGTGTTGTTGTGAATGTGTGTTTGTGTCAGTGCTGATGAGAATAATGAGTGACTAATTCCACATACCAGCCAGCAGCGTTAAAAAGGCTGGCTGACTAAGAGAGAATGAATGGCAAAATGTTCTCCTATGTGCAAAAGAAGCACGCACGCAAAGAGAGAACCTGTGTAAGCAGCAAAAGAAATATTTCATGTGAAACCATGGGTGATCATGTTGAACTCAAAAGCAGAATTTGTGTCAAACACAAAAGAAGGCATTGTGTGTCAGATGTGCGTTGATTTCCAAGGTGTGCGAAGAACACAAAAAAAAAAAAGAGGTAACAAATATCAGTTTCGTTAGGCAGAGCTGAGGTGGTGGTGGTGGTGGCAGCGGGGGGGGTGTTGGAGGGTCACATTTCCTAATGCCTGGTCTTTGCCTTAACCTTGTAAAATGAGATGACAGGTCCTAAAGCGCAGACTTGTAATTGCAACCGTTTAAAATAGGGGGGCAAAGAAAAAGGAAAAAAAAAAAAAAAACACCCATGGTTGAGAAAATTATGCTGCTTAAGGATTGCCATCGCCCAGTGGGACCGGCGAGGTGCTGAGCAAATGAGTAAGTGGGCATAATTACAGCATGGCTGATTGTGTTTAAATAAATAACATGAATTTATTTATAAATATGGGTTTACTGCATGGCACATGTTTGCCATGGATTCCTCGCTGGGAGCAAAGGCAGTGCAGATGCAAAACAGCACAGTCTCGCACAATTCCTATCAGTAAATCACACCATACATACAAACATATAGAAATATATATATATATGTCTGTATGTGTGTGTGTGTGTGT